>NC_056732.1:1298681767-1298791411 GCF_019279795.1 Protopterus annectens
GATTTAATGTGGACAGGTCCACCTCCACTCAAGGTGTCTTCAGACCTTCCTCTTCTTTTTCTATCAAGGCTTTCACTAAGTCTAAAGCAACCATGCACTCTTAAGAGACCAGCTGCACAGGGCCCATCTCCAGGCCCCATGCCTAAGAAACAGATGCTTAAAATGGCTGAGATTTAATTACTCTTATCAGAGGTTCTCAGCCCCCTCCAGACAAAAGGCCTAGAGTGGAGGAAGATTCCCCCTTCTCTGATCAGGGCTCCATTATTTCAGAGCACTCTGATGATCAGGAACATTCTTACTCCCCTTTTGAAGACTCTGATGCGGAGGAGTCCATTCCTTCTGTACCCCCCCCCCCCCGAGGATTACTCATTTGGGGAAACTTTGCATACCTTAAGGGAACACTTCCACTTGGAAGGCCAGGATTATTCTGATTCCAAGAAAAGGCTCCGGGAATTTCTTTTGCTTCCTCAGCACAGGCCTTTGGCTATACCTCCTGTCTTGGACATTCTAGATGATGTTTACTCGGAGGCCTGCCTTAACCCGGATTCTCTACCTCCAGCTCCAGTTAAGCCTGACAGGTACTACAGGGTCTCTGACTCGCACCAATTTCTATACAAGAGCCATGCTGCTGACCCAGAAACCATCTCACAGGACCCCAAGGGAGTTAAGGCCTCCATTGCTAAAAATCCTTTGCCTTCCGAGAGGGATTCCAGATCCTTAGAAAGGTGGGGGGAAAAGGTATATACCTCGGCTACCTTATCTATGAGGGCCTTAAACTGTCAGTTTCATATGCTAAAATACCAACAGTTTATGTTATCACAATTGAAAAGTAAAATGTCACAACCTGAACAACCAGATTTGAAGGAGTTGCAGGACTTGATACATAGTGCAGAACAAGTGGGTAAGCATACCTTACAATGTGGTTTTGATGCTCTAGAGGCCTCATGCAGAGCTGCTGTTACAGGATCAGTCATACGTAGGCATGCCTGGCTTAAGGAAAAAGCCTTACATGATCATGTCAAAGCTAAATTACTAGACGCTCCTCTTCAAAAGGATTACTATTTGGTTCTAATGCTGAGGAGGTATTAAGGAAAATGGAGGAAAAGGCTAAATCAATGCAAACTGTGAAAGAATTTCTACAGGTACAACCCCCACGTTTTAGTAGAAATTGGCCTTCCAAAAACTGGTCCTTTCCTGCCACAGACAGACCCCAAAGCGGCAGATACAGGCGCCCGAGGGGCAGAGGACAATCCCAAGGATCGTACAGAGGCAGACAATGGCAAGCTCCTACACAAAGAGGTGGTGAGGACAACTCGCAATCTATCAGAAAGCAAACCCAATGACTTTCCACTTTGCATGCCAACCAGATCTCAAATGGCAGGCCCCTTGGGAGGAAAGCTGGCATTATTTTCAAAAAATTGGCATACTGTCACAAAGGACAAATGGATCCTGGACATTATAAACAGAGGCTACAAATTCCATTTTCACACCCTTCCAAAAATGAGAGGCATGCCAAACCTGCCACACAATCAAAGGGCAGAGGCACAAAGGCTAATTACAGATCTCAAAAACATGAAAGCTATTCAAGAGGTACCTATGCACGAACAAGGTCAAGGGTTTTATTCCAGGCTATTTCTGGTGCCAAGGAAGGGAAAAGATTGGAGACCTATTCTGGATCTATCCATCCTAAACACATTCCTACTCGTACCAAAATTCAAGATGCTCACTTTAGAGCAGCTTCTTCCCATGTTGGGCAAGGAGACTTGGCTGGTAACATTGGACCTCAAGGAGGCATACCTGCATGTCCCAATCAGACAAAATTGCAGAAGATACCTCAGATTTCTTGCAGGTTCAACTCATTATCAATTCTCTGCATTGCCCTTTGGCTTATCTACTGCGCCCAGAGTATTCACGAAATGCCTGGCATCAGTAATTGCCTACTGCAGACTTCAAGGGATACAAATATATCCCTATTTGGACGACTGTCTAATCCAAGCGGACAGCAAACACATCCTTCAGAAACATCTGGCTTATGTAATAATGTTATTGAACTCTTTGGGATACACAGTCATCAAAAAGAAATCAAGACTAATACCCTCTCGGAAGATAATTTTCCTGGGTGCCAACTTGGACACAAACACCCAGATGGCCTACCTCACGCCAGAAAAGCAGGGGCAACTAATCCAATACTTCAGAACACTAGCAAATTGCACCAGGCTTACTGCAAGGAAAATTCTGCAGGCTCTGAGATTCATGACATCTTGCATCTTACTAATCCCATATGCAAAGCTGCATATGAGGAAACTACAGTGGTACCTGAAAAACATATGGTCTCAACACAGCCACAGTTTGGAAACAATAATACCACTAATTCCATGTCTGCAAAAGGAATTTCTGTGGTGGGCTCAAGCATGCCAAACAAACACAGGTCTCCCTTTCAGCAAGCCTCAAGCAAATCAAGTCATCACAACAGATGCCTCGGACTACGCCTGGGGCGACATGACAGATCGGTGCATTCAGGGCAAATGGTCCCAAAAAGAAAAGCACCTTCACATCAATCAAAAAGAAATGCTAGCAGTAATAAATGCTATTATAGCTTTCAAGAACTTTCTAAAACCAGGTCATCTATTGATAAGAACGGACAACACCACAGTTATGTGGTACATAAACAAGCAGTGAGGGACACATTCTTACCCCCTATGCAGACTGGCCATGTCACTTTGGAACACGACCATAGACTTACAAATGGAACTACAAGCACAGTACTTGCCAGGCAAGGAAACATGCTGGCAGACAACCTAAGCAGGATTATGACAGATCCACACGAATGGAAGTTGCATCCAAAAGTTTTTACAGAAATAATCCAAGAATGGGGAAGACCAGACATAGATCTATTTGCCTCCCACAAAAATCATCAATTGACAAAATTCTGCTCAAGGATCTTCCATCCAAAGGCCTGGAGAGTGGACGCTCTCTCTTTCAGCTGGACATCAATGACAGTTTATGCCTTTCCACCTCTTCCTCTGCTGCCCAAAGTTCTATTGAAGACCAGAGCAGACAGACCAAAGATGATCCTCATTGCTCCGGACTGGCCAAGGCAACACTGGTACCCACTCCTGAGGAGCCTGACTCATTCCCCACCATGGACCCTCCCTCTAATGCCTCTTCTTCTGACTCAACACAGCTTCAAAACTCTTCAGTCAGCTAAAAACTCTCAATCTAGCCACATGGAAGATTCCTTAGCATCACAGCAGACCCTACTCTCCAAGGAGGTGCAGGATGTCATTTTGGAGGCCAGAAGGCCATCAACTAGAAAAGCTTACTTTGCAAAATGGAAACATTTTTGTGTCTGGAATGAGAAAAAGGGCCAGGACCCTGGAAAACTGAATTTACCACAAATGCTACAATATTTGACAGAACTGCTAAGCAGTGGACTTTCTTTCTCCTCCATCAAAATCCATGCCTCAGCCATTTCTGCAGAATACAACACTGATCCATCTTTATTCTCTCACCCTCTCTTAAGACAGTTCCTCAGAGGGGTTAAGAATTTGAGACCTCCAAGGAAACAAACAATACCTGTTTGGGATCTTAATTTCATTCTGGAAAAACTCACCCTGCCTCCTTTTGAGCCAGCTGGTTCAGCAGATTTGCAATACTTGTCCTGGAAAACAGCTTTCCTTCTGGCTATAACCTCAGCTTGTAGAGTTTCAGAATTACAGGCTCTCATGGCTGTCCGGCCTTTTATCATCTTCCATCAGGACAGAGTTTCCTTACGAACCAACCCGTCCTTTATGCCTAAAGTGGTATCCAGGGTAGCTTTAAATCAGGCCATACACTTACCTACTTTTTATCCTAATCTTCAAAACAAAGGGGAGAGATTGCTACATTCCTTGGACATCCACAGACAACTGCGTTATTATTTGGACAGAACAAAGCCTTTCAGAAAATCAGAACAGCTATTTGTGGCCTATGCAGTAGGAGCTCAAGGAAAACCAATTTCCAAACAGACAATTTCAAAATGGATAGCCCACTGCATACGCCTTTGCTATTCCTTTCATGGCAAAACTGTACCTACAGGCATTAGAACTCATTCCACCAGGGCCACAGCCACCTCTACAGTCTTTCTCAGAGGAGTTCCTACCAAGGATATCTTGGAAGCAGCCACTTGGAGTTCTGTGCATACCTTCTCCAAGCACTACATCTTACCATTATACTCCAAATCTAGAGCAGGCTTTGCCACTGCAGTCTTGCAGGGCATTTTGGCTCCTCCTAATTACACCTAATGCCTACCACCCCTTTCTTAGCTTTGGGATTCTACCCATATGTGAGGACTGCAGCTGTATGCACGATGAACATAGTACAGTTTTGTACCTACCATAAATGTAGATGTTCGAGTGCTAATACAGCTGCAGTCCAGGTTTCCCTCCCTCCTTCCCCTCTAGGGGTATTCTTTTATGGTGTATTTGCTTGCAACTACTGTTTTTTGATTATATTGCATTGCATTATTACATAAATTCATGTTTTGCCTTCCTTCTGGGGGCACCTGACATTTGGGGCAAGAAAAACTGAAGAAAATGGCGTTGGCTGGTTCTTTTATACCCCTTTCGCACTGACGTCAGGGAAGAAGCGACGACAACTGACGCCGGACCTAGACTTTGGAATTCGGCCAACCGAGGACCCGCCTGATGGCAAGAGAACCCATATGTGAGGACTGCAGCTGTATTAGCACTCGAACATCTACATTTATGGTAGGTACAAAACTGTACTTTCTGGACATTGTAGATGATGTTTTTTCAGAGTCCGGCCTGTCTCCAGACTCTATTCCCCCTGCATCCGTTAAGCCAGAGAGGTACTACAGGGTTCCAGACTCTCATAATTTTTTTATATAAAAACCCTGCTGCTGGCCCAGAAACTATGTCAGGATCCCAAAGGGGTCAAGGCTTCCACTGCAGAAAACCCTGTTCCCTCTGATAGGGATTCTAGAGCACTGGACAGATATGGGAAAAGTTTACACTTCTGCTACCTTGGCTGTAAGGTCTTTAAATTGTCAGTTTTATATGCTTAAATATCAGCAATACTTAATGTCACTGTTAAAACAGAAAATGTTGACAAAATACTGAATGTGCTGAAAACAAGGAAATGCAGGATTTATTGCATGCAGCTCAACAGGTGGGAAAACATACTTTGCAATGTGGTTTTGATTCCTTGGAGGCCTCTTGTAGGGCCGCTGTAACGGGTTCTGCGATTAGGAGGCATGCTTGGTTAAAGGAACAGAATCTGCCTGATCATGTTAAAGCAAAATGATTAGATGCTCCATTACAGCGTGATACTTTGTTTGGTGTTAAGGCAGAAGAGGTGTTGAAGAAAATGGAGGATAAAGCGAAATCTATGCAGACAGTAAAGGATTTCTTACAGGTACAGCCACCCAGATTTAGCAGGAACTGGCCTTCAAAAAATTGGTCTTTTCCAGTGTCAGGCCACAAAGAGGCAGGTACAGGCACCCTAGGGGGCAGATCCCAGCCCCAAGACTCATACAGGCCTAAACAATGGGGTGCTTCTACCTCCAAAAGTGGAGAAGACAAATCCCAACCTTATAAGAAACAGTCCCAATGGCTTTCCTCTACCAGTACCAAGCACTTATCTCTTGGACACTCCCTTAGGGGGAAAACTTGCACTTTTTTCACAAAACTGGCACATGATCACTAGGACAAATGGGTCTTGAATGTAGTGTCTCAGGGTTACAGGTTCCACTTTCACACCCTGCCAAAGGCAAAGGACATGCCAGACCTGCCACACAATCAATGGGCAGAGGCACAAAAGCAAGTTTCATCCCTCATGGACATGAGGACCATTCGGCGAGTACCACTACAGGAGCAGGGACAAGGATTTGTCCTTTCTGGGTATTAAGCCAGGAGACCAATACTGGGCCTGTCTATTCTAAACACTTTTCTGGACTTTCCAAAGTTCAAAATGTTGACTGCAGCAGCTTCTGTCCATGCTGAGCAAGAAGGCTTGGCTTGTAACCTTGGACTTAAAAGAGGCATACCTGCACGTCCCAGTCAGACAATCTTTGCAGAACATACCTCAGGTTCATAGCTGGCTCAATGCACTACCAATTCTCTGCACTGCCCTTTGGCTTATCTACTGCGCCCAGCGTCTTCACAAAATGCCTGGCACCAGTAATTGCTTTTTGCAAAGAGGAATTCAAATATATCCCTACTTGGACGACTGCCTTATTCAAGCAGAGAACAAGGGCATTCTACTAAAGCATGTGGCATTTGTAAAAAGATTGCTAATTTGCCTAGGGTACACAGTAAACGAAAATAAATCAAAACTAGTACCCTCTCAAGTGATAATATTCCTGGGTGCAAGCTTAAATACAGCTGCCCAGATGGCCTATGTCACGCCAGACAAACAAAGGCAACTGACTTCTTACTTCAAAATGTTGGCAACAAAAATCCAGTTATCTGCAAGAAAAATTCTGCAGGGTTTGGGCTTCATGGCATCCTGCATTCTGTTAATTCCATATGCAAGACTGCATATGAGATAACTTCAATGGTATCTAAAAAGTGTTTGGACTCAACATTGCCACAGCCTGGAAAAACTTATTACCCTCATTTCCTGCCTGCAACAGGAGTTTTGATGGTGGGCACAGGCCTGTCACCACAACAAGGGACAGCCTTTCACTTTACCCACTGCCAGGCAGACAATAACAACAGATGCATCAGATTATGCTTGGGGTCCCACATGACAGGAAAATGTATTCAGGGCACTGGCCCACAAGCCAAATGCATCTTCATATCACTCTAAAAGAAATGCTGGCTGTCCAGAATGCCCTGACAGCTTTCAAGGATCTACTTCATCCAGGACAACTGCTGATAAAGATGGACAATACTACAGTCATGTGGTACATAAACAAACAGGGAGGCACGCATTCCTACCCCCTCTGCAGACAAGCCATGCTTTTGTGGAACACAGCATTGACTTATCAAGTACACCTGCAAGCACAATTCCTACCAGGAAAAACAAATACTCTGGCAGACGAACTAAGCAGAAACCTCATGGATCCTCACGAGTGGAAACTATAGATCCACAAATCTTCAGCATAACAACAAGGAAATGGGGATGCCCAGACATAGATCTATTTCCCACCCGTCTCAACTGCCAACTACAGAGATTTTGTACAAGGACTTATCACAAGCTAGCATGGAAAGTGGATGCTCTATCATTCAGCTGGAAAAACCTTACACTATATGCCTTTCCTCCACTGCCTCTCCTCCCCAAGGTCAGACAAGAGAAGCCAAAAATGATCCTGATTGCCTTAGACTGGCCACTCCAGCACTGGTACCCAATCCTAAAGAGCTTGTCTCGAGGCTCAGCCTGGACATTACCTCAAATTCCTCATTTACTGACCCAACAAAGCAATTAGATACTGCACAGCCAACTCAGAACCCTAAATCTGGCTGCATGGCGGATAATGTAACCATTCAGGACACACCTCTTTCCAAAGCAGTTATGGATGTTATTCAGGAGGCCCAGCACCAGAAAATTATATGCAGAAAAAAATGGAAGAGATTATGTGCTTGGAACCAGGCACAAGGAATTGACATGCTTGTACCAAATATTCCTCAGATTTTACAATACCTAACTGAGATGTTGCACAAAGGCCTATCCTTTTCATCGATTACGATCCATGCCTCTACCATTTCAGCTCATTACAATACGGACCCACCTGTTTTTTCACATCCATTGCTAAGGCAGTACCTCAGAGGGGCCAAAAACATAAGACCCCCAAGAAGAGCACCAATACCTGCATGGGACCTAAACTTTGCCTTGGAAAAGCTCACACTGCCTCCTTTTGAGCCAGCCAATACAGCCGAGATAAAATTCTTATCATGGAAAACAGCTCTTCTCCTAGCATTTACTTCAGCAAGAAGAGTCTCAGTTACAGGCATTAATGGCTGTGGAACCTTTTATCATTTTCCATCCGGACGGGGTTTCTCTAAGGACAAACCCAACATTTATGCCTAAGGTAGTATCCAGTGTGGCTCTCAATCAAACCATTCATTTGCCTACATTTTATCCAAACCCCCACAATAAAAGGGAGAGACTTCTGCATTCTTTGGACATGCACAGACAGCTACGCTTTTACTTGGACAAAACTAAAGCTTTCAGAAAGACTGAGCGATGTTTAGTGGCATATGCTGCAGGATCACAAGGAAAGGCTATCTCAGAACAGACTTTCAAAGTGGATAGGACACTGCATTCGTTTCTGCTAGTCACAGCATGGCAGATCAGTGCCTAAGGGCATTAGGCCACGTTCGACCAGGGCAGCAGCCACCTCAGCAGCCTTCCTCAGAGGAGTACCAACCAAGGATATTTTTGAAGCTGCTACTTGGACTTCAGTGCATACTTTTTTACAAAGCACTACCACTTATCTCTTTACTCTAAATCCAGAGCAGGCTTTGCCACTGCAGTTCTGCAGTGCCTCATAGCCACTCCTAATTCTATTTAGACCCAGCCACCCAACCTCAGCTTTGGGATTTAACCCAAGTTGTGTACCTACCATAAATGGAGATGTTCGAGTGTATTCACTGTTGCAGTCGAGGTTACCCACCCACCATCCCCCTTTCTTTGCTGGGACTTATCTGTACTTCTGTGTTCTATACAATCTATGCGGTGTATTTGCTTGTGGATGAAGGTAATGTTTATTTTAGTGCATGCTTTTTATAAGCAATGTTTTTAGCCTACCCTTCTGGGGGCACCTGACATGTGGGGCAAAAAAAAACTGAAGAAAATGGCGACGGCTGCATCTTGTATACCCCTGGTGCACTGACGTTCGGAAAGAGGTGACACCAACAGACGCCAGACCAGGACTTCGGAATTCAGGCCGACTGCGGGTAGCCTGCCAGCAGGATAACCCAAGTGTAATGACTGCAACAGTGAATACACTTGAACATCTACATTTATGGTAGGTACACAACTGTACTTTCTGCAGGGCCTCATAGCCTCTCCTAATGCTGTTTAGCTCCAGCCTCCCAGCCATATCTTTTGGTCTCTACCCAAATGTAATGACTGCAACAGTGAAACACGAAGAACATAGTACAGTTGTGTACACTTACCATAAATGTAGATGTTCGAGTGTATTCACTGTTGCAGTCCAGGTTACCCACCCGCCATCCCTTTTTTTTCCTGCTGAAACTTATCTTTCCTTGACTGATTTATACAACCTATGTGGTGTATTTGCTTGTAGATGAAGGTAAAGTTTATATTGGTGCATGTGTTTTTATATATTTATAAATTCTGCCTGCCCTTTTAGGGGGCACCTGACATCTGGGGCAAGAAAAACTGAAGAAAATGGCATCCGCTGCTTCCTTTATACCCCTGACGACCTGACGTCAGGGAAGGGGAGACAGAAACCAACGCAGGACCCAAGACTTTGGAATTCAGGCCGACTGAGGGCAACCTGCCAGCAGGATTACCCAAATATAATGACTGCAACAGTGAATACACTCAAACATCTACATTTATGGTAAGTGTACACAACTGTACTTTAATTTCTATGCTAAGCAAAGATGCCTGGTTGGCAACTAGATTTAAAAGAATCATACCTGCACATCCCAATCAGGGAATCTTGGAGAAGATACCTACGCTTCAAAGCAGGCTACTTGCATTATCAGTTCTCTGCACTGCCCTTTGGCTTGTCTTCTGCACCCAGGGTATTCACAAAGTGCCTTGCTCCAGTTATTGCATTTTGCAGGCAAAGAAATATTCAGATATATCCATACCTGGACAATTGTCTAATTCAGGCAGAAAACCAGGGCATACTTCTAGATCATCTAGCGTTTCTAAAAGGGTTCTAACTTGTCTGGGGTACACAATAAACGAAAAGAAATCACAACTGGTACCCTCTCAACAGATTACATTCCTGGGTGCAAGCTTGAATACAACTGCCCAGATGGCTTTCCTCACGCCAGAGAAGCAAATTCATTTGGTAACTTACTTCAAACAAGTGGCCACAAAAACCCTGCTATCTGCAAGGCAAATACTGCAAGCCTTGGGGTTCATGGCCTACTGCGTTCTTCTAATTCCATATGCAAGCCTGCATATGAAGAAACTACAGTGGTACTTAAAAAGTCTATGGAGTCAACATTGTCACAGCCTGGAAACAATGATTCCTATCATACCTTGCTTACCCCTGGAATTCTTATGGTGGGGCAGACGCCTGCCACTAAAACAACGGACTGCCACTCACACTACCCCCTGCCGTCCAAACCCTAACTACAGATGCATCAGATTATGCATGGGGGGCTCACCTCGCAGGAAAGTGCATTCAGAGCAAATGTATCCCAAATCAAATGCACCTACATATAAATTAAAAAGAAATGTTAGCTGTACAGAATGCTCTGACAGCCTTCAAGGACTACATTCTTCCAGGACAACTAATGGTAAAGACGGAGAACACCACGGTTAAGGGGTACATAAACAAGCGGGGGGGGGTACACATTCTTACCTCCTCTACAGACTAGTCATGGCATTGTGGAACACAGCCTTGAGCTACCATGTGCACCTACAAGCTCAATTCCTGCTAGGAAAATTGAATACACTGGCAGATGGACTAAGCAGAAATCTCATGGACCCACACGAGTGGAAACTGGAACCACGGATTTTCAGCATATTGACAAGCAAATGGGGGAGCCCAGACGTAGATCTATTTGCCTCCCCCCAGAACTACCATTTGGACAAGTTTTGCACAAGGACTCCCCACAAAGAAGCCTGGAAAGTGGATGCTGTGTCCTTCAGCTGGAAAAACCTATCAGTCTATGCCTTCCCCCTCTGCCTCTGCTCTCCAAAGTTCTGCAAAACGTCAAACAGAACAAACCAAGAATGATTTTGATTGCTCCAGACTGGCCATGACAACACTGGTACCCACTTCTGCGTAGTGTGTCGAAAATATCTCCATGGCACCTGCCTCAGACTCCTTCCTTGCTGTCTCAGCAGGAGAACCAATTTCTGCACCCTCAGCTTCCAACGTTGAACCTTGCAGCCTGGCTAATCATTTAAATTCACCCTTATCATCCGTCAGCAAACCTGTGATGGATGTTATCTTGGAGGCGAGAAGACCTAGTTCTGGAAAATCTTATGCTGACAAATGGAAAAGATTCTGTACCTGGAACCAATCTTTAGGGACGAGCACAGCAGCTCCCAATTTACCTCAGATTTTGCAATACTTAACTGAGATACTTGACAAGGGCCTATTTAAGCTCACTATAGCACAGAACCACCGCTCTTCTCTCGTCCCCTGCTCAAGCGGTATCTCAGAGGGGCAAAGAACTTGAGACTACCCAGGAGAGCTCCTTCCCCTGCCTGGGACCTTAACTTTGTTTTGGAGAAGGTCACTCTACCTCCTTTCGAGCCAGCTGCTACTGCAGATTTAAAATTTCTTTCTTGAAAAACAGCCTTCTTTTTAGCAATCACTTCAGCTAGAATGATATTTGAACTACAGGCCCTTATGGCAGTGGAGCCTTTCATAATCTTTCATGCGGACAGGGTGTCTCTCAGGACCAGTCCATCCTTCATGCCCAAGGTGGTTTCCAGTGTGGCTCTTAATCAGTCCATTCATTTGCCAACCTTCTTTCCCAATCCACAGAACAAAGGGGATCGGATTCTGCATTCCTTTTATGTGCACAGACTACTTTGATTCTACTTGGACGGGAGTAAATCTCAAAGAAAATCTGAACAATTGCTGGTAGCATTTGCTGCAGGGTCAGAGGGGAAGGCTATTTCAAAACAAACCATTTCTAAATGGATAAGCCATTGCATTAATTTCTGCTATAAGCACCATGGAAAACCCATCCCCTTGGGGATCACATCTCACTCCACCAGGGCTGCATCTACTTCTGCAGCCTTTCTCAG
This sequence comes from Protopterus annectens, assembly GCF_019279795.1. NCBI lineage: Eukaryota > Metazoa > Chordata > Ceratodontiformes > Protopteridae > Protopterus > Protopterus annectens. The sequence goes on from NC_056732.1 coordinate 1,298,693,684, forward strand.
AGGTGTTCCTACCAGGGATATTTTAGAAGCTGCTTCCTGGAGTTCTGTTCATAATTTCAACAAGCATTATCATTTACCAATTTTGTCTAAATCCAGAGCTGGCTTTGCCACTGCATTCTTGCAGGGCCTTATAGCTGGCACTAATGCTGTATAAACTCCTCCTCCCAACCATAGCTTTGGGAATCTACCCAAATGTAATGACTGCAACAGTGAAACACAAAGAATATAGTACAGTTGTGTACACTTAACCATAAATGTAGATGTTCAAGAGTATCCATTGTGTAGTCCTGGATGTTCATCGTGCATACAGCTGCAGTAATCACATAAGGGTTCTCTGCCATCAGGCGGTCCCTCGGTCGGCCGAATTCCAAAGTCTAGGTCCGGCGTCGGTTGTTGTCGCTTTCTTTCCTGGCGTCAGTGAGGCAGGGTTATATAAGACACAGCCGACGCCATTTTCTTTAGTCTTTTTTGCCGCGTGGTGCCCGAAGCAGAAGCATTTCGCAAGTGCCGGTCGGCCAGCTCCTGAATTTACGAAAAAATTGGAAATCGAAGTCTTCATTAAAGCTAAGTACCCCGTTGGGGAAACTTTTCTTGCCTCAGACCGATGTCAGAAAAAGTTAACAATTGTATTTCTTGTGGGAAGCAAATACCGCATAAGGATTTCCATTCCCTCTGCATACCTTGCTTAGACCCAGACCACGACGTCTCGGGCTGTCACTTTTGCGCTACTTTCAATAAATGCACTATTAAGCGTCGGGCGGAGTTTGCCCAACACTTTTGTGGTACAGCATTTGATTATAAAATGTCGTTGGAGACTCTGACTACCGTTTTGTCCAAAAACCACAAGGACCGACACACGAGGTCCGCGGTCCCCACCAACACCACGCCAAAACCGGCTACATGTGGTCCGGTTCTCAGCGAGACGCCTATGCAGTCCCTGACGACCGACGACACTTCTTTGGCGGTGTCATCTGTAACCGAGACCGCAGGTACTTCGGCCCAGACCCAGACTACAACCACTGAAACCACTGTGAGCGTTGAGCCTCCTAATGTGGACAGGTCCACTTCCACCCATGGTGTCTTTAGGCCCTCTTCTTCCTTTTCCATTAAGGCCTTTACTAAGTCCAAATCAGCCAGGCATCCCAAGAGGCCTGTTGCACAGGGCCCATCCCCAGGCCCCATGCCTAAAAAGCAGATGCTTAAAATGGCTGAGAATTTAAGTACTCTTATCAGGGGCTCCCAACCCCCTCCAGACAAGAGACCCAGAGTGGAGGAAGATTCTCCCTCTTCTGATCAGGGTTCAATTTTTTCAGAACATTCTGACGTAGAGGAACACTCTTACTCCCCATCTGAAGATTCTGATGCAGAGCAATCCATTCCTTCTGTATCTCCTCCTGAGGATTTTTCTTTTGGAGAAACCTTGCACACCTTGAGGGAACACTTCCATTGGGAAGGCCAAGACTTTTCTGATTCCAAGAAAAGACTTAGGGAATTTCTTTTGTTACCTCAACACAGACCTCTGGCTATACCTCCTGTCTTGGACGTACTTGATGATGTTTATTCGGAGGCTTGCCTTAATCCGGATTCCCTGCCTCCTGCCCCAGTCAAGCCTGATAGGTACTATAGAGTCCCTACCTCTCACCAATTTCTTTACAAAAGCCATAATGCTGACCCTGAAACCATTTCTCAAGGCCCCAAGGGAATGAAGGCCTCTACTGCTAAGAATCCACTACCTTCCAAAAGAGAGTCAAGATCCTTAGAAACGTGGGGGAAAAAAGGTATATACCTCGACCAATAATGCAGAACCACCGCACGGCACAATCCACCTTCAATGCAGTATCGTTGTATAAACCAAGAAACACTCCTTAGATATAAAGCAGTATGGAATTTATTAAGATAAACAAAATGACTAAGCGCTTTCGCCAGCAATCTGGCTTCTTCAGAGTCGTTATTACACCCTTAAACACACAAATATATACTACTTAAAATGCTACCATTGGTCAAGTGCTCATTCATCATGAATAATTAATTAATTAACAGCTAAAAGCCTTCCTTTTGCATCATTTTTAAAAACGAATTCACTTTTTGATTTTTATATTTATATACATGAATTCTTGCTCAATTCAATAATATATCTCATATTTATCAATATAACTATATTAATAAATATCTACAAACCATACAATATTAAAAACACACAAATTGTTATTAAAAATTCTATCCAATAATTACAAAACATAACAGTGATTAACAAACTGAATAATAACTGTAACTGAATGTTGTAAAATACATTTCAACCTTCAAATCTGCTGGGACCTAAGTTTTAACATGGGTTTGAGGGAAATAAAATCATTCAGACCAGGTGGTCTACATGCATCCAACCTTAGCTGCCATTCTGTCTCTAAGGCTCCTACTCTACTGCACACATCCCCTCCTTCCCCATTGTCCCATACTGCCTATAACAAAGAAAATAAACTTTTTAAAAGATACACATCTTCTACTATGCAAAAAAAGCGCATTATGTAGATCTTTCTTCTTAATACATCTTATATGCTCAGCTATCCTGTCACATAATCTCCTGACAGTTTTGCCTACATAGTACGCCTCACATGATGTGCACGCCAAGTAAACCACATTCTTTGTTAAACAGGTACAACGCCCAGGACATCCAATAGTATATTTGTGCCTTCTACACACACACGTGCCCTCATTAATGTATCTACAACTATTACACATCCCACACCTTTTCATGACGGATTTATACACCTTCCTATTTTTTGTTTCCAAGATGTTTTTCATATTCTGGCCCCTACCATACACTATCACTGGTCCAGCTCCTAGAATGTTCTTACTCTCTTCACTCAATACCGTATCCCATGCAGCTCTTAGTATATTAGACAATTCAATTGACCTATGATTGTATTGCATTACACATCTTAGGTCACCACCATTCCCCTTTTGTTGTTCATTAAATGATTGCACTCCACTACATAATGCGCTTTTTTTGCATAGTAGAAGATGTGTATCTTTTAAAAAGTTTATTTTCTTTGTTATAGGGCGAGTATGGGACAATGGGGAAGGAGGGGATGTGTGCAGTAGAGTAGGAGCCTTAGAGACAGAATGGCAGCTAAGGTTGGATGCATGTAGACCACCTGGTCTGAATGATTTTATTTCCCTCAAACCCATGTTAAAACTTAGGTCCCAGCAGATTTGAAGGTTGAAATGTATTTTACAACATTCAGTTACAGTTATTATTCAGTTTGTTAATCACTGTTATGTTTTGTAATTATTGGATAGAATTTTTAATAACAATTTGTGTGTTTTTAATATTGTATGGTTTGTAGATATTTATTAATATAGTTATATTGATAAATATGAGATATATTATTGAATTGAGCAAGAATTCATGTATATAAATATAAAAATCAAAAAGTGAATTCGTTTTTAAAAATGATGCAAAAGGAAGGCTTTTAGCTGTTAATTAATTAATTATTCATGATGAATGAGCACTTGACCAATGGTAGCATTTTAAGTAGTATATATTTGTGTGTTTAAGGGTGTAATAACGATTCTGAAGAAGCCAGATTGCTGGCGAAAGCGCTTAGTCGTTTTGTTTATCTTAATAAATTCCATACTGCTTTATATCTAAGGAGTGTTTCTTGGTTTATACAACGATACTGCATTGAAGGTGGATTGTGCCGTGCGGTGGTTCTGCATTATTGGTATCTGCCCTTGTGGGTGTTTTTCTGCCATATACCTCGACCACCCTAGCCATGAGGGCCTTAAATTGTCAGTTTCATATGCTTAAATATCAGCAGTTTATGTTATCACAATTAAGAAATAAAATGTCTCAGCCTGAACAACCAGATTTGAAGGCGTTGCAGGATATGTTGCATAGTGCAGAACAAGTGGGTAAACACACCTTACAATGTGGTTATGATGCCCTAGAGGCCTCAAGTAGAGCTGCTGTTACAGGATCAGTCATTCGTAGACATGCATGGCTTAGGGAACAAATCTTGCCTGATCATGTGAAAGCTAAACTGCTAGATGCTCCTTTACAAAAAGATGTGCTATTTGGTACTGATGCTGAGGAGATACTACGGAAAATGGAGGAAAAAGCCAAATCTATGCAAACTGTCAAAGCTTTTCTACAAGTTCAACCACCACGTTTTAGCAGAAATTGGCCTTCTAAAAACTGGTCCTTTCCAGCCACTGACAAGCCCCAAAGAGGTAGATACAGGTGCACAAGGGACAGAGGGCAATCACAAGGATCATATAGAGGCAGGCAATGGCTAACTCCAGCACCAAGAGGTGGCGAAGACAGTTCACAGCAATACAGGAAACAAACTCAATGACTTCCTCCTTTCCATGCCAAGCAAGTCTCAGCTGGCAGCACCCTTGGGAGGGAAACTGGCATTATTTACAAGAAATTGGCATATTGTCACAACAGACAAATGGATACTGGACGTTATAAACAGAGGCTACAGATTTCATTTTCACACTCTCCCAAAAATGAGAGGCATGCCAAACCTGCCACACAATCAAAGGGCAGAGGCACAATTACAAATTTCAAAGCTCATAGACATGAAAGCTATTCAAGAGGTACCTACTCACGAACAAGATCAAGGTTTTTATTCCAGGCTATTTCTGGTACCAAGGAAAGGAACCGACTGGAGACCCATTTTGGACTTATCCATCCTAAACACATTCTTACTCGTACCAAAATTCAAGATGCTCACATTACAGCAGCTTCTTCCCATGCTGGGCAAGGGGTTTTGGCTGGAAACATTGGACCTCAAGGAGGCATACCTGCATGTCCCAATCAGACAAAGCTGCAGAAGATACCTCAGATTTCTTGCAGGTTCAATACACTATCAATTCTCTGCATTGCCCTTTGGCTTATCTACTGCGCCCAGAGTATTCACGAAATGCCTGGCATCAGCAATTGCCTACTGCAGACTTCAAGGGATACAAATTTACCCTTATTTGGATGACTGCCTGATCCAAGCGGACAGCAAACACTTACTTCTGGAACATCTGGCTTATGCAACACGTTTACTGAATTCTCTGGGATACACAATCAACAAAGAGAAATCCAGGCTAACACCATCTCAGAAAATAACTTTCCTGGGTGCCAACTTGGACACAAACACCCAGATGGCCTATCTTACGCCAGAAAAACAGGGCAACTAACTCAGTACTTCAAAACACTAGCAAATTGTACCAGGCTTACTGCAAGGAAAATCCTGCAGGCTCTGGGCTTCATGGCATCTTGCATTCTTTTAATCCCATGTGCAAAGTTGCATATGAGGAAACTTCAATGGTACCTAAAAAACCTATGGTCTCAACACAGCCACAGTTTGGAGACAATAATACCAATAATTCCATGTTTGAAAAAGGAATTTCTATGGTGGGCCCAAGCATGTCAAACAAACACACTGCAAGCCTCAAGCAAATCAAGTCATCACAACAGACGCCTCAGATTATGCCTGGGGGGCGCACATGACAGGCAGGTGCATTCAGGGCAAATGGTCCCAAAAGGAAAGGCACCTGCACATCAATCAAAAAGAAATGCTAGCAGTGATAAATGCAGTTACAGCTTTCAAGGACCTCCTGCATCCAGGACAATTATTGATAAGAACAGACAACACCACAGTAATGTGGTACATAAACAAACAAGGAGGAACACATTCATACCCCCTGTGCAGACTAGCCATGACACTTTGGAACTTGGCACTGGAATGGCAAATCGAACTTCAAGCACAGTTCTTGCCAGGCTTGGAAAACACGCTGGCAGACAATCTAAGCAGAAATATGACAGATCCACATGAATGGAAGTTGCATCCTCAAGTGTTTACAAAGGTAATCCAAGCGTGGGGGAGGCCAGACATAGATCTCTTCGCCTCCCACAGGAATCATCAATTGGAAAAGTTTTGTTCAAGGGCCTTTCATCCAAAGGCCTGGAGAGTGGACGCCCTTTCATTCAGTTGGACAACATGGACAGTTTACGCTTTCCCACCTCTGCCTCTTCTGCCCAAGGTGCTCTTGAAAGCAAGAATAGACAAACCGAAGATGATACTGATTGCTCCAGACTAGCCAAGACAACACTGGTACCCACTCCTGAGGAGCCTAACACATACTCCTCCCTGGCACCTACCTCTAATGCCTCTTCTGCTGACTCAGCACAGCTACAAAACTCTTCACAGTCAGCTGAAAACACTCAATCTCACTGCATGGAAAATCCCTTAATACCACAACAGACTATACTCCCCAAAGAGGTGCAGGATGTCGTTTTGGAGGCCAGAAGGCCATCTACTAGAAAGGCTTACTCCGCAAAATGGAAACGGTTTTGCTTTTGGAATGAGAAAAAAGGCCAGGACCCTAAAAAACTGAATTTGCCTCAGGTATTACAGTATCTAACTGAGCTGCTGAACAGTGGACTTTCATTTTCCTCTATAAAAAGCCATTACCTCAGCCCGTAGAGTATCGGAACTACAAGCCCTCATGGCTGTGCAGCCCTTTCTCATCTTCCATCAGGATAGGGTTTCCCTTCGAACCAATCCATAATTTATGCCTAAAGTGGTATCCAGGGTAGCTTTAAATCAAGCCATATACTTACCTACCTTTTACCCTAATCCTCAAAACAAAGGGGAAAGGCTCCTACACTCCTTAGACATCCATAGACAGCTACGTTATTATTTGGACAGAACAAAGCCTTTCAGGAAATCAGAGCAACTCTTTGTGTCCTATGCTGTAGGAGCCCAAGGGAAGCCAGTTACCAAACAGACAATTTCAAAATGGATAGGCCACTGCATACGGTTTTGTTACTCCTATCATGGAAAATCTGTCCCTACAGGCATCAGATCCCACTCCACCAGGGCCACAGCTACCTCTACAGCCTTCCTCAGAGGAGTTCCTACCAAAGATATTTTGGGGGCAGCCACTTGGAGTTCTGTGCATACTTTCACTAAACACTACCACCTGCCTTTGTATTCCAAAACTAGAGCATGCTTTGCCACTGCTGTGTTGCAGGGATTCTGGCTCATCCCAGTTCCACCTAGTGCCTACCACCCTGAGCGTAGCTTTGGGATTCTATCCATTTGTGATTACTGCAGCTGTATGCACGATGAACATAGTACAGTTTTGTACCTACCATAAATGTAGATGTTAGAGTGCTAATACAGCTGCAGTACAGGTTTCCCTCCCTCCTACCCCTCTGGGTAAAGACCTAGGCTCTAACCCCTCTTCATACAACCTGATGGGGTTATCCTTCTATGGTATCTTTGCTTGCAACTACTGTTTTTTGATTATATTGCATTCAGGTATATAAATATAATTTATGTATTGCCTTCCTTCTGGGGGCACCTGGCATCTGGGGCAAGAAAAGACTGAAGAAAATGGTGTCGGCTGTGTCTTATATAACCCTGCCTCACTGACGTCAGGAAAGAAAGTGACAACAACCGACGCCGGACCTAGACTTTGGAATTCGGCCGACCGAGGGACCGCCTGAAGGCAGAGAACCCATATGTGATTACTGCAACTGTATTAACACTCAAACATCTACATTTATGGTAGGTACAAAACTGTACTTTACCCTCCCTCCAGCCCCCTTCTTTTCTCTTGGAATACCTCTACTTTCCTTTACTATGCTTAAAAGCTTTTTTGGTGTATTTGCTTTTGGTTGGAGGTATAATTGTATAATTTTGTGTTTTTTAATTTTATTTGCTCCCTATTAGGGAGCACCTGACATCTGGGGCAAGAAAAACTGAAGTAATGGCATCGGCTGCATGTTTTATACCCTTGACGTCATTCAAGAAGGGACAGCAACCGACGCAGGACCCAAGACTTTGTTAATCAGGCCGACTGAGGGCAACCTGCCAGCAGATTACCCAAATGTAGTGACTGCAACAGTGAATACACTTGAATATCTACATTTATGGTAAGTGTACACAACTGTACCTTTAGTGCTCAGAAGGCATGCTTTTCATAAGACCTTGCCAGACCCGACACTTGCAGCAGCTGGAGAGGCCACAAAAGTTCCTCACCAAAAGGATAAAGGGTCTCAAACATCTGTCCTATGCTGCCCGACTGAAAGAACTCCAGCTCTATTCAGTCGCCAGCTTGCTCAGAGGTGACCTTTGCCTAACATACAAGGCCATGTCAAACCCAGATTTGATGAATATGCTTCACCTCAAAAATCTAGATCCATCAGAGCCACAAGGGCGGGAGACTTAAACCTCGACACGGCTATTAATAGGACGTGCTGGAGGGATAGATTCATCACCCAAAGACTCCCTATGCTGTGGAATAAAATCCCGGTATATGTGAGGCAGAGCACCTCGCTGGCCTTGTTCAAGAGAAATCTTGACCAATGGATGGGAGATCGCAGATATACCCCAGGGATTACCTCAGTGTCACTGCTCAACAGAGGCACAGCAAAATAATGGGTATAGTTCCCCATACTAAAGGGGTGGCGTAAGCCACAAAACTATGGGCTAGGCTTGTAAATGCCCTCGGGCAGATAGCCTAGTATGAACCTATGAACCATGTCAAGTCACAGTTACTAGACTCTCCTTTGAACAGGGGCAATTTGTTTGGCACCAAAGCAGAAGAGGTTCTTAAAAAGATGGAAGAAAAAGCTAAATCTATGCAGACAGTTAAAGAATTCTTACAAGTGCAACCTCCTAGATTCAGTAGGTTTTTCCCCTTAAAACACTGGTCCTTTCCAGCCCCCTCCAGGCCATTTCAAACCAGACCCCCTGGGAAACAGGCCACCCAGACTACATTCTCAGGGTATGCAGCGATCTAAGCAATGGAGTGCCCCTACCCCCAAAACAGGGAGTGGTCAGCCACCTCATTATGGAAAAAACTTGCAATAATTTCTCTTCTCCACTCCCCACTTCTGCCCAGTTGCTTGTACCCCTAGGAGGAAAACATGCCCTTCATGCAAAAAACTAGATCTCCATCAGAAAAGACCGATGGGTCCTCAACATTGTATCCCAAAGGTACAAATTCAGTTTCCATTATCTGCCAACCCCAAAAGGGTTCCCAGACCTTTCTCCAAACCAGTGGGCAGATGCACAAAACCAAGTCTTATCCTTGCTCACTATCAGGGCTATTCAGCCATTTCCAGTGGAACAGATAGGTCAAGGATTCTATTCCAGACTTTTCTTGGTACCCAGAATAGAGGGCTGTTGGCACCCAATCCTGGATCTTTCAATTTTCAACAACTTCCTGCTGGTGCCAAAATTCAAAATGCTTACCCTGCAACAGCTTCTACCTATGCTAGCCAAGGATGCCTGTTTAGTCACCCTAGACTTAAAATAAGCCTATCTGCACATTCATGTAAGGGAGTTATGCAGGAAGTATTTATGTTTCAAGGCCCGATCTGTGCAGTCATATGTTCTTTGTCTTTCAGTGTTGCAATCATCACATTTGGGTTATCTGCCTGCAGTAGCCCTCAGTTGGCTTAACAAAGTCTTGTTTTTTGCGTCGGTTGCTGTCTCTTCTTCCCTGACGTTGGGTAGTCAGGGGTGTAAAACATGCAGCCGACGCCATTACATCAGTCTTTCTTGCCGTGCGGTGCCCAAAGCAGAAGCAGTTCGCAACTGCCGGTCGGCTGACTCCTAAAATTTCTGTTTTCGTGTTTCAGAACAGAAGTCTTAAACTAAAAACTAAGTACCCTGTTGGGGAAACTTTTTCTTGCTCTAAACCAACGTCAGTAAAAGTAATTAATGACATTTCTTCTGTAAGTACCTTATCAAGATTTTCATTCTTACTGTATTCCTTACCTAGGCCCTGACCACGATGTACCTCGCTGTCGGTTTTGTGCCTTATTTAAACAACGGACTATCCATTGTCGGTATATTTTCGCTTCTAAATATTTTGGTGCTCGGTTCAATTATCTAGGTATGTCTTCGGTAAGTCATCTGACTACCGACATTCCAAAAAAACGCAAAGATAGAGAGAGACAGGCCGCCTAGATCCAAAGCTGCCCACGACGCTTCTCCTAAGCCAGTCACAAGTTTGCCAGTACTTGGGCACTGTCGCAGCCCCTGATACCCGCTCCTTCAGATTTGCAGGCCTCTACTGAGACCCATTCGGAGTCCAGTATGCTGCGAGATGCTTCAGCTGTGGAACCCTGCGGATGCCTCTTCCTTGGATTGGTCCGGAGCCGCTGTGCGGGCACCGGCTTCTGAGGGTGTATTCAGGCACACTGATTTGCATATTAAACCAATGCCATCATCTTCTTCAAGGCCTAAAACTCAAACCATGCTTAGAAAACCGACGCCCAGACTGCATGTTCAGGCCTATATGCCTAAAAAACAAATGATAAAGAATGGCTGAAGACCTTATTACTTTAATCAAGGGAAGCCAACCTTCCCCCCTCTGAGACCTAGGATTGAGTTTGCTTATGGTACTTCTGACCAGGATTCTGAAATTTCTGTTTTTTCTGATGACCAGGATTTACCCTTAACTACCTGTGAGAATCCTGATACTGAGGACTCTATTCCCTCTGCCCCCCCCCCCCCCCAGAGGATTTTTCTTTTGGTGAAATCTTACATGCTGTTAGGGAGCTTTTTTGCTGGGAAAGTCAGGATTTCTCTGATTCTGAAAAGAGGCTTACTGATTTCTTACTCCTGCCCCAGCACAGGTCTTTAGCTATCCCTCCTGTACTAGACATTGTTGATGATGCCTTTTCGGAATCTAGCTTGGCCCCTGACTCTTTACCTCCTGCTCCCAAAAAACCGGATGGATATCACAGGGTTCCTGACTCTTGCAAGTTCCTTTTCAAAAAACCTACTGCGGATCCTGAGATCATTTCACAGGGACCCAAGGGCATTGAAGCTACTACTCCCAAAAATCCTACCCCCTCTGATTGGGACTCCAGGGCATTGAATAGATGGGGTAAGAAGGTATACAATTCTGCAACCATGGCCATTAGGGCCTTAAACTGCTAGTTTCATATGTTCAAGTATCAGCAGCATATTATTGGATTGCTTAAACAGAAAATTATGTTGATTCCTGATTGTGCTGAAAATAAGGATTTACAGGATTTCATTCATTTTGATGAACAGGTTGGAAAACTTACTTTGCAATGTGGTTTTGATTCACTAGAGGCATCTTGCAGAGCTGCTGTCACTGGGTCTGTACTTGGAAGGCATGCTTGGCTTAAGGAGCAATCCTTGCCAGATCATGTTCAAGCTAAATTACTGGGTGCTCTCTTAAATCAGGACCGCCTGTTTGGCAGTAAGGCAGAAGTTCTTAAAAAGATGGAGGAAAAAGCTAAATCTATGCAAATTGTTAAAAGATTTCTTACGAGTACAACCTCCAAGATTTAGAAGGCATTGGCCTTCTAAGAATTTGTCCTTTCCTGCCTCTTCCAGGCCTTCAGTCCAAACCCAGATCCAGCAGAACACCCAGGCTTCAGTCCCAGGATACGCACAGGCCTAAGCAGTGGGGGGCCCCCACTTCCAAATATGGGAATAGTAAAACTCCCCCCATAATAAACTGTCTCAATGACTTAATTTTAAAACTTTCATGCACTTCTCAACTGACTGCCCCTTTGGGGGGAAAGATTGCTCTACATGCAAAAAACTGGGAACTCATTATCCAGGACAAATGGGTTTTAAATAGTTTCCCAAGGATACAGATTTCACTTCCACACATTACCAACCCCAAATGGTTGGCCAGATCTACCCCCAAATCAGTGGGGAGAGACTCAAAAGCAAGTACTCTCTCTTAAGCATAAAGGCTATTCAAACTGTACCAGAAGAGGAAAAGGTACAAAGTTTCTGCTAAAGACTTTTCCTGGTACCCAGAAAAGATGATTCATGGCATCCTGTCCTGGAGTTGTCTATTTTAAACACCTTTTTGGTGATTCCAAATTCAAGATGCTCTTCTCCAGTTGCTTCCTATGCTAGGCAAAGATGCCTGGTTGGCAGCACTTTATTTAAAGGAAGCATACCTGCACATCGCAATCAGGGAATCTTTCAGAAGATACCTACGCTTCAGAGAAAGCTACATACACTATCAGATGTTCTTCGTGTTTCACTGTTGCAGTCTTTACATTTAGGTTATCCTACTGGCTGGTTGCCCTCAGCCGGCCTGAATTCCAAAGTCCTGGGTCCTGCGTCGGCCGCTGTTGCCCCTTCCCTGACGTCAGATCGTCAGGGGTATAAAAGAAGCAGCTGACGCCATTTTCTTCAGTCTTTCTTGCCGCGTGGTGCCTGAAGTAGAAGCAGTTCGCAAGTGCCGGTAGGCCGACTAGTGAGATTTTCATGTTCAAGTTTCAGATCCGAAGTCTTCAATAAAGCTACGTACTCCACTGGGGAAACTTTTTTCTTGCTCTAGACCGATGTCAGAAAAAGTTAATAATTGTATTTCTTGTGGAAAGCAAAGACCTCAAAAAGACTTTCATTCTTACTGTATTCCTTGCCTAGGCCCTGAGCACAACGTTACTGGTTGTCGGTTTTGTGTTAGATTAAGCGTCTGTATGATTTTGCTTTAAACTATTTTGGATGCCGGTTTAATTATCCTGAAATGTTGTCGGATAGCCATCCGACTACCGGAGTTCACAAAAACCGCAAAGAAAAGGATAGAGATAACCGAGGCCCAAAACTGACGACAAAGCTTCTCCTAAGTCAGTCGCCGGTTCTCAGTGAAGTGCTTTCACAGTCCCTGACGTCCGCTACTTTAGAGTCGCAGGCCGCTACCAACTCCCACGTGGAGTTGGCTATGCCGCTGGATACTCAAGGTATTGGAGCCTCAGACGCTAATCCCTCAGATGGGTCTGGAGCCGCTGAGCAGGCACCAGCTTCTGAGGGTGTATTCAGACCTAAACATCTTTACATTAAAACGACTTCAGCTTCAAAGGCAAAGACCAAACCATCTTCTAAAGCAAGGAAACAAACTCAACAGCCACGTGGACAGGTCTTTATGCTTAAAAAACAGATGTTCAATATGGCTGAAGATTTGATTACCTTGATTATGGGTTCCCATCCCCCCCCCCCCCCGATAAGAGGCCTAGGCAAGAGACTGACTATGAATCTTCAGATCAGGTTTCTATTTCTTCTGATTCCTCTAATGAGCAGGAATATTCTCTCCCCCCCTATGAGGATTCTGATGCTGAAGAATCTTTTCCTTCAGCATCTCCTCCTGAGGACTATTCTTTTGCGGAAACCTTGCATACCATGAAGGAGCATTTCCACTGGGAGAGCCAAGATTTTTCAGAATCTAAAAAGAGACTCAGAGATTTCCTTTTACTACCTCAGCACATGTTTCTAGCCATTCCACCTGTGTTAGACATTGTAGATGTGTTTTCGGAGTGTAGTCTGACCCCTGACTCCTTAACCCCAGCTCCTGTTAAGCCTGACAGATATTACAGGGTTCCGGACTCTCTCAAATTTCCTTTTAAAAACCCTGCTGCAGACCCAGAAACTATTTCTCAAGGTCCAAAAGGAGTTGAGGCTTCCACTGCAAAAAACCCAACCCCCTCTGACAGATTCAAGGGCTCTGGATAGATGGGGAAAAAAGGTTTACACATCTGCAACCTTGGCTATAAGGGCCTTAAACTGTCAGTTTCATATGCTCAAATATCAGCAACATGTCATGGGATTGTTTAAACAGAAAATGTTAAACTCTGAATGTGCAGAAAACAAGGAAATGCAGGATTTATTGCATGCAGCTGAACAAGTTGGAAAACATATTTTGCAATGTGGTTTTGATTCTTTGGAGGCCTCCTGCAGGGCCACAGTTACGGGTTCTGTAATTAGGAGGCATGCTTGGTTAAAGGAATAAAACCTGCCTGATCATGTTAAAGTTAAATTACTAGATGCACCTTTACAGCATGATACTTTGTTTGGTGTTAAGGCAGAAGAGGTGTTAAAGAAAATGGAAGACAAGGCTAAATCTATGCAAACTGTCAAAGATTTTTACAAGTACAGCCACCTAGTTTTAGTAGACACTGGCCTACAAAAAATTGGTCCTTTCCTGTGTCAGACAGACCTCAAAGGGGTAGATCCAGACACCCTAGGGGTAGATCCCAGGCGCAAGGTTCATACAGGTCAAAGCAATGGGGTGCTTCTACCTCCAAAGTTGGAGAAGACAAATCACAAACATACAGGAAACAGTCCCAATGACTTCCCCCTGCCTGCACCAAGCACTTATCTACTGGCAGCACCCTTAGGGGGAAAATTAGCACTTTTTTCTCAAAATTGGCACATTATAACCCAGGACAAGTGGGTTCTAAATATAGTATCACAAGGCTAAAAAGTTCCATTTCCATAGTCTGCCAAAGGCAAACGGCTGGCCAGATCTGCCAAAAAATCAATGGGCAGAGGCACAAAAATATGTCTCATCCCTCATGGACATGGGGGCCATTCAACAAGTACCAGAGCAGGGACAAGGATTTTACTCAAGACTGTTCTTGGTACCTAGAAAGGACAAGGCCTGGAGGCTGATACTGGACCTATCTATTCTGAACACATTCCTGGATATTCCAAAATTCGAAATATTGACTTTGCAGCAGCTTCTGCCCATGCTGGGCAAGAATGCTTGGCTTGTGACTTTAGACCTAAAAGAGGCATACCTGCATATTCCAATCAATCATGCAGAAGCTTCCTCAGATTCAAGGCTGGTTCAATGCATTACCTATTCTCTGCACTGCCCTTTGGCTTATCTACTGTGCCCAGGGTCTTTACAATGTGCCTGGCACCAGTAACTGCATTCTGCTGACACAGGAATACAGATATATCCTTACTTAAGATGACTGTCTCATTCAGGCAGAGAACAAGGACATTCTTCTTAAACATCTTGGGTTTGTGAAAAGACACCTAACATGCCTAGAGTACACAGTCAACAAAAAGAAATCAAAACTAATACCCTCTCAAGAGATAATATTCCTGGGTGCAAGCTTAAATACAACTGCCCAGATGGCTTATCTCACGCCAGACAAACAAAGACAACTGACTACCTTTTAAAAAATGTTGGCAACAAAGGCCCAGTTATCTACAAATAAAATCTGCAGGCTTTGGGCTTCATGGCATCCTGCATCCTACTAATTCCATATGCAAGACTGCATATGAGGAAACTTCAGTGGTACCCAAAAAGTGTTTGGACTCAACATTGCCACAGCCTGGAAACCATCATTACTCTCATCCCCTGCCTGCAATAGGAGTTTCGATGGTGGGTAAAGGCTTGTCACCAGAACAAGGGACAGCCATTCACATTACCCCCAGCCAGGCAGACACTGACAACGGATGCATCAGATTATGCCTGGGGGGCCCACATGACAGGAAGATGCATTCAGGGAACATTGTCCTCAAACCAAATGCATCTACATATCATTATAAAAGAGATGCTAGCTGTTCAAAATACCCTGACAGCCTTCAAGGACCTACTTCATCCAGGGCAACTATTGATAAAGACAGACACCACCACGGTCATGTAGTATATAAACAAGCAGGGGTGCACACATTCTTACCTCCTTTGCAAACTAGCCATGACCTTATGGGAGACAGCTTTGACTTACCAAATACATCTGCAGGCACAATTCCTGCCAGGAAAGGAAAACACTGTGGCAGACGAACTAAGCAGAAACCTCATGGATCCCCATGAGTAGAAGATGGATTTGCAAGTCTTCAACATGATAACAAGGAAATGGGGATGCCCAGACATAGATCTTTTTGGCTACTTTCACAATTACCAACTAAAAAGATTCTGCACAAGGACTTATCACAGACAAGCATGGAAAGTGGACTCCCTATCTTTCAGCTGGGAAAACCTATCGGTATATGCCTTTCCCCCAATGCCTCTCCTCCCCAAGGTACTACTAAAGGTCAGACAGGAGAAGCCAAAGATGATACTGATTGCCCCAGACTGGCCACGCCAGTACTGGTATCCAACCCTAAGGAACTTGTCATTATACCCAGCTTGGACTTTACCTCAGATACCTTGTTTACTGACCCAGCAAACCAATCAGATCCTGCACAGCCAGCTCAGGACATTAAACTTGGCAGCATGGCGGATAATGTAGTCACACAAAAAAACACCTCAGTAAAGCTGTGATGGATGTCATTCTGGAAGCCAGAAGGCCTAGTACTAGAAAGCCTTATGCTGGAAAATGAAAGAGATTCTGTGCTTGGAACCAGGCACAAGGAACTGATACAACTGTCCCAAACATTCCTCAGATTTTGCAATACTTAACAGAGATGCTGGACAAAGGCCTATCATTTTCATCAAATAAAATTCATGCCCCTGCAATTTCGGCTCATTACGATACAGATCCACCACTTTTTCTCATCCTTTATTAAAGCAATACCTCAGAGGGGCCAGATTTAAGGCCTCCAAGGAGATTACCAATACCTGCATGGGACCTCAACTATGTCTTGGAAAAGCTCACCCTGCCTCCTTTTGAGCCAGCTGCTACTGCTGATATAAAGTTTGTATCTTGGAAAACAGCTCTGCTCCTAGCAATTACTTCAACAAGATGAGTTTCAGAGCTACAGGCACTCATGGCGGTGGATCCTTTTATAATTTTTCATCCAGACAGGGTCTCCCTGAGAACAAATCCAACAATCTGAAGTAGTTAACTTCATTTGGTCTACAACCTGTGGGTATCGGATCCGAGCCGACAGCTTTCCAAGCTTACAGATCCGAGCTCCAAGCTCCTCCCCCATACCCATAATACCCTGCTACCTCCTTGTAACCCCCAGATCTTATTTGCCACAGCTTAAGATATCTTTTCAGAACGAGCTCCGAGTTGGTTTGTGAGTAGTTTAATAATAGAATTCTTATTTTTCACTATATTTCCCTGTGTGTGTGTGTGTGTGTGTGTGTGTGTGTGTGTGTGTGTGTGTGTGAACCTCAGGTAGTTTATCATAGTGGTTCCTGTTTTTTCAGCTAAAGTTTATTTAATTGTTTAGTCAGCTAGTTCCCCTCCCCCACTAGAGTGTGTGAAGGCGTGTGCTGCTTCCTTTTTCCTTTACAATGGCTGAAGGCCCCAAGGCCATTTTTTCTAAATGCACCGAATGTGGTCATAAGCTGTCCCCAGCGGATGGCCACATTCGGTGTGTTATGCCTGAGTGTGGAACACCTTTCCACAGGCTGCACTATTTGTGCAACCTTTAATTCCAGAGCATTAAAAGACAGAAAGGCCAAGCTGATTTTGGCGGGCCTTCTGCCACCAGAATCTTCTTCGGCTTCTGCTGTGGTGCCAGCCATTACCACGGCTGTCCCACCTGCCACTCCCGATCCCCTGGCCGGGATTCACCCTCCCTCTTTGGCCCAGGTGGAAAGGGAGGGCAGAAAAAAAGGATAGGAGAGAGGGAGAGGGAAAGAGAGAAACACCGGAGCCATAAAAGGCGGTCTGAGTCGACTCTCTCGGCTCCGCCACCTAAAGTTGCTGCTTCTCCCTTGAAGGTCTCCGAGTCTACCCCCTCTTGGCTCTGCTCCCCTCGTTTCTCCCCGGAGCCAGAGGAGGAGACTGTGTCACCTTCTAGGTCATCAAGGCGACCTTCCCGGCCGCCTTTTGTGGCCTCTAGTAGGTCTACTAGGAGTTTGTCGGACGCAGACATGGATCGGATGATGCGTCGATTATTGCAGGCTCAAATGCAGTTGGGAGTGCTCGTGCCTCCCCCCCATCTGGGGGGAGCTCGACACTCTTTTTTGCCCTTATTGCTCCTTCTCCGACCTGCTTTTGGGTCTCGGAGCTGTCTGATCCGGTTAGCTTCGTAGCCGGGGTGGGGCCGGCACCGACAGCGTTTACATCTTCTGGGCCGACCATGCCCTTGGGTCTATCGGATCCAGGATTCTTGTCGGATCCGTGCTCTAGTAGCCATGGGGCGGGTGTCTGATCCGGAGGGGCTAGTGGAACTTCGGCTCCGTCCAGGTCGGGTCACACTACCCTTTCGGATCCGATAGGGTTGCCTTTGGCACCGATCCGTACGTTGGAGCCGAGGGAACCTCTCTCTGTTCCAAGGGAGAGCAGTTCACCGTCGGCATTCGATGTAGTGGAGAGGGTCCTCTCGAGGGACTTGAGACCCCCCGGTTCTTGCTCTGGATCAGCCCATTGCTCCCACGCAGTTGAGTCTATCCTCCATCATCCGACCCCTGGGACAGCTTCCGCTTACGTCCCAGATGGTTCCCTTGGAGGAACAGGCCCTCGCTGGTGAGGCCTCTATGGACAGCCCCCCCGAGGAGGTGCCCCACAAGCGGAAGTTCAAAAGGAGGCACTTGGACTCACCTGAGTCCCTCACGGAGGACATGCACCTGGAGGAAGGGGAAGGTTCCCCAAGATCACCCCCCAAAGACGTTTCCTTTGGAGACATCATAGAAATGTTACAGATCACGGGAGGGTGGTCCGCCCACAAGCCTTCTTTGGACGAGTCCGTGTTTCTGGAGGCATTTGACGCAGGCCCATCTACCTCTTGGGTGTCCCCCCCCACCGACCCCCTGGTAGATCTTATTGCTACCAGGGCGTGGAAGGAGCCGGACACTGGAGCCAATCCCCAAATGTCCCGACAATATTCTCAGCCCCCCCCCCTCGGACAAGGCATGTTGGAGTAAGGGTCCCCCTGCGGATGCTATTGTGGTGGCGGCGGCGGCCACCAAGAAGGAATAAGCACAGGAGAGTTCCTCGGTGCATCCTCCAGATAAGGATTCTCGGATGATGGACCGTTTGGGAAAGCAGGTGATCTCTTCAACGACCTTCTCGGTAAGGTCTCTGAATTACATGGCACATGTTATTCGACTCCAGCAGGACCTGATTAATGAGTACGCTGGATCACCCCCAGAGTCCATGTCAACCGAGAACAAGTGTACGTTCTGGTCCTGAATGGCCACTCTCAAGTCTATCACAAACTCATCCATGCGGCTCCTCTCCCATGCCACGGAGGGAGCGGCTAGGGCTAGCGGAACGGGCATCGTCTTACGAAGACAGGCCTGGCTCGGTCTTTGCGACTTTGCGGAACCCTTTAAGGCGTCCTTCACAAATGCCCCTTATGACGGTTCAACGCTCTTTGGCAAGACCATCAGCGACACGCTTCTCCAGAGCGAGAAAGACGGGAAGACATCTGCCTTCAGGATCTGCTTCTCGGCTCCCCAGAGGTCCTATTCCAGGAATCAAAAGGGACAGAAGAAGATGTGGTTCCGGAAGACTCAGCAATCCCGTTTCGCTCCGGAGACCTCGTCATTCAGAGGCAGAGGAGGACAAGGTGGACGTCGGCCCAGAGGCAGCGGGAGCCCAAAGAACTTTGCGTCAAGAGAACCTTTCGTGGACCGACCCGCGCAGCAGCCCTGAGGGGTTGCCCGACTGCTCTTCTCTGGAGGCAGTCGGGGGGCGCTTTTCAGAACACCTAGCCAAATGGGAGTCCATCACCACAGATCACTGGGTGCTCCGAATTGTATCCAGAGGATATTCAATCCCCTTCTTAACCTACCCTCCTCGATCAAGAGGAATCTCCGATGTCCCACCCAGTCAGAGGGATGCAGCAGCTATAGAAATTCAAGGGCTGCTAAGAAAAAGAGCAATCCAGCCCGTCCCCCCAGAGCAGTCCGGATTAGGGTTTTACTGCAGGTTCTTTTTGGTGCCAAAAAAGACAGGGGACCTAAGACCCATACTCGACCTATCAACGCTGAACCTGTCAGTACCCAAAGAGAAATTCCGGATGGTCACTATTCAATCCATTCTCCCACTGTTACAGGAGAACGACTGGATGTGCTCGATAGACCTCCAAGACGCATACTACCACATTCTTATGGACAGACGATCCAGGAGGTTTCTCCGCTTTCGGCTAGGAGCCAGTCATTACCAGTTCAGGGTCCTACCCTTTGGTCTCACCACAGCCCCTAGGGTGTTTACCAAGGTCATGGCAGTAGTAGCGGCCCACCTGAGACTTCACGGCATACAGGTCTTTCCGTAACTGGACGACTGGCTCCTTACCACCCCCACTAGGCATTAACTTTGCTCAAACAGAGATTACCTGTTACAACTAGCTCACCAACTAGGGATCTCGATCAACCTCAGGAATTCATCTCTGCAACCCACTCAAATTTTGGATTTCATAGGGGCCAGGATAGAAACGAAACAATCCAGAATTTTCTTGACAACCGACAGGCTACGCAGTCTTTGCCTCCAAATCTTGGACCTCTTACAGTCTCCTGCACCACCTGCCATATTGGTCCTGAGGGCCCTGGGATCCATGGCGGCTGCCATCACTCTGCCCCCTTTCGCCCGTCTGAAAATGAGAATCCTTCAATGGACTCTTCAAGGGCAATGGTCTATTCTTTTTCAACCCCTATCTACCCCTATTCCTCTCAGCAGGGTGTGCAAGGAGTTGCTTCTCTGGTGACTTCATTCCAAAGACCTTCGGGAAGGATGTCCTTTCTTCTTTCCTCCCCCACAAGTCACGGTGACCACGGATGCATCTCTCCTCGGGTGGGGGGGCATTACAGGGGCAGATCCGTCCAAGGCACGTGGACTCCCACAGAGACCTCACTGCATATCAGTGTACTGGAGATGAGGGCGCTGCTTTTAGCGTTGCAGGCTCTCCATCACCTTCTTCCTCTGTGTACGATTGCAATTCAGTTGGACAACATGCCTGTAGTCGGTACATAAACAAACGGGGGAACCAGATCCTATCCTCTTTGCAGGGAGGCCATGAGAGTATGGGAATGGGCGATCTCCACCAACCGCTTTCTCATAGCAACGTACATTCTGGGTCGGTCAAACATCTTGGCAGACAGGTTGAGTCGAACAATTCTCTCACCTTATGAGTGGTCTCTGAACCCAACAGTCACGAACCAGATATTCCTCACCTGGGGACAACCTTGCTGCGATCTCTTCGCTTCGCCTTCAGACACAAAGTGCAGCGAGTTCTTCGCTCTGATTCCCCGACCAGGGGAAGCCCCCAGAGACGCTCTAGTTCATGCTTGGCCATCCGGTCTTCTGTATGCTTATCCCCCTCTTCTCTTCATAACAAAGTTCCTACAGAAAGCTCGTCGGTTGGGGAGCAGAGTTATCCTCCTAGCCCCATTCTGGCCTCGCCAAACCTGGTTCCCTTACTTTACGGTCTCATCTAGTACATCCTCCCTGGATCCTAGATCCCAGTCCGGATCTGATTTCCCATCCACTGGGGCTCAAGACCCCCGACCTGGGTCATCTCAAGCTCTCAGCTTGGTTGATCCAGTTCCCCTAATGGCTAGGACTCCCGGATTATCCTCCTCTGTTAAGGCCATCCTATTGGCCACACACAAACCATCCACCAGAAGGATCTACAAGAGTAAATGGAAACGGTTTTTCCTCTGGGCAGAGATGATGAATCTAGATCCTTTCATGGCCCCCCGTCCCAGCAGTCCTTGACTTTCTTTCACATATTTTTCAGCAGGGAGCTAGTGCATCCACTATTAAAGTCCAACTGGCATCTATCTCCCACTATCACATGGGTAACAATTCAGGACCCCTGGCTTCATCCATGATCTGTAAATCATTCATGAAAGGAGCCTTCTTGTTACGACCCCCGATCTGAGATACAGTACCTCCATGGGATCTTACCATAGTTCTTGAAGGTTTAACTGGGCCCCCATTTCAACCGACGGCCACAGTGAAATTAAAGTATGCATCTTGGAAGACAATCTTCTTGATTGCCATTACTTCCGCCAGGAGAATTTCGGAGCTTCACGCTCTGTGCTGTAAACCTCCATACATCATTTTTCACAAGGACAGGGTCTCCCTCAGGACCAATACCTCCTTCCTGCCCAAAGTATCCTCAGAGGCCAACATCAATCAGTCTATCAATCTACCGGTCTTCTTTCCAAATTTTCAGAATAAAGGAGAGTACAGACTCCATTGTTTAGATGTTCACAGACAACTACGTTTCTACCTGAACAGAACAGCTGATATCAGAAAATCTGATCAACTTTTTGTGTCCTTTGCAAAATCACGTTTTGGGAAGCCAGTCACTAAAGTTACATTAGCTTGGTGGATCTCCCAATGTATTCTCCTCGCCTACAAAAGTTCTGGTCGTCGTGAGCCCCTACATGTGCGAGCCCACTCTACACGATCTATGGCTACCTCTGCGGCATTTTTAGTCAAGGGTCTCGTTAGATGACATTTGTGCAGCAGCAACTTGGGCTTCTTCACATACCTTCATTTCACACTATAAATTGGATCTCATATCCAGAGGACGCGCTTCTTTTGGCTCTGCAGTGCTCCAGAATGTCCTTCCATAAGGGCCTCCCAAGTTACTGGTACCTGGGGACTCTGTCCCACAGGTTGTAGACCAAATGAAGTTAACTACTTCAGATAAAGAAGTTATGTACTCACCATAACGTTCCATCTGAATAGGTAACTTCATTTGTCTGCAACCAACTCTCCCTCCTTTCCCTGGACCTATGGTTTGCTAGTTACGAGCCTGTGTATACCTTGTTCAGTCATCACCATTGCAAAGTGATAAGGGTTACTAGGTTATAGAAGCTTTCTATTGCCTTCTCTGGCAAACTCGATCTGAGGGTTACAAGGAGGTAGCAGGGTATTATGGGTAAGGGGAGGAGCTTGGAGCTTGTATCTGTAAGCTTGGAAAGCTGCCGGCTCAGATCCGATACCCACAGGTTGCAGACAAATGAAGTTACCTACTGAGATGGAACATTATGGTGAGTACATAACTTCTTTTTTATGCCTAAAGTGGTGTCCAGTGTGGCTCTAAACCAAACTATTCATCTGCCAACTTTTTACCCAAAACCACAGAACAAGGGGGAGAGAATTCTGCATTCTTTGGACGTACACAGACAGCTTAGATTCTACTTAGACAGAACCAAAGTTTTCAGGAAGACAGAGCAATTACTAGTGGCATATGCTGCAGGATCACAAGGAAAGGCTACCTCAAAGCAGACTATTTCTAAGTGGTTAGGCCACTGCATTCGTTTCTGCTACTTACACCATGGCAAGCCAGTGCCTAAGGGCATTAGGCCACAGTCCACCAGAGATGCAGCCACTTCAGCAGCCTTTCTCAGGCGAGTACCAACCAGGGACATTTTAGAGGCAGCTACTTGGAGTTCAGTACACACCTTTACAAAGCATTACCATTTACCACTGTGCTCTAAATCCAGGGCAGGCGTTGCCACTGCAGTTCTGCAGGGCCTCATAGCTGCTCCTACTGCTGTCTAGCTCCAGCTTCCCAACCATAGCTTTGGGACTCTACCCAAATGTAATGACTGCAACAGTGAAACACTAAGAACATAGTACAGTTGTGTACACTTACCATAAATGTAGATGTTTGAGTGTATTCACTGTTGCAGTCCAGGTTACCCACCTGCCATCCCCCTTTTTTCTATGGATCTTATCTTTCCTTCTCTGATTTATGCAACCTGTGTGGTGTATTTGCTTATAGATGAAGGTAAAATTTATCTTACTTCATTTATCGATGTATATGTAAAGTTTGGCTACCCTTTTAGGGGGCACCTGACATCTTGGGCAAGAAAAACTGAAGAAAATGGCGTTGGCTGCTTTTTTTATACCCCTGACGACAGCGGCCGATGCAGGACCCAGGATTTTGGAATTTACGCTGACTGATTGCAACCTGCCAGCAGGATAACCCAAATGTAATGACTGCAACAGTGAATACCCTCGAAAATCTACATTTATGGTAAGTGTACACAACTGTACTTTCTCTGCACTGCCCTTTGGCTTATCTACTGTGCCAAGGGTATTCACAAAGTGCCTAGCTCCAGTCATTGCATACTGCAGACACAGAAATATTCAAATATACCCATACCTGGATGATTGTCTAATTCAGGCAGAAAGCCAGGACATACTTTTGAATCATCTGGCTTTTGTACAAAGGGTGCTAACTTGTCTGGGGTACACTGTAAATGAAAAGAAATCACACCTGGTACCCTGTCAACAAATTATATTCTTGGGAGCAAGCTTGAATACAACTTCCCAGATGGCTTTCCTCACGCCAAAGAAACAAATTTATTTGACAACCTACTTCAAACTAGTGGAAGCCTTGGGGTTCATGGCCTCCTGCATTCTTCTAATTCCATATGCAAGACTGCATATGACAAAACTACAGTGGTATCTAAAAAGACTATGGTGTCAACATTCTCAGGATCTAGAAGCAATTATTCCTGTCATACCTTGCCTACACTTGAGTTCCTTTCGTGGACAGAGGCCTGCCACTAAAACAAGGGACTACCATTCACTCTACCCCCTGCAGCCTAAACCCTAACAACAGATGCATCAGACTATGCATGGGTAGCTCACCTGGCAGGGAAGTGCATTCAGGGCAAATGGAACCCAAGTCAAATGCACCTGCATATCAATCAAAAAAGATATGTTAGCTGTACAGAATGCTCTGACAGCCTTTAAGGACCACATTGTTCCAGGACAATTAGTGGTAAAGACGAACAACACTACTGTTATGTGGTACATAAACAAGTAGGGGGGTACCCATTCTTACCCCCTCTGCAGACTAGCCATGGCACTGTGGAACACAGCCTTGAGCTACCAAGGACAATTCCAGGACAATTAGTGGTAAAGACGAACAACACTACTGTTATGTGGTACATAAACAAGTAGGGGGGTACCCATTCTTACCCCCTCTGCAGACTAGCCATGGCACTGTGGAACACAGCCTTGAGCTACCAAGTGCATCTACAAGCTCAATTCCTGCCAGGAAATCTAAATACACTGGCAGACGGACTAAGCAGAAACCTCATGGACCCACACGAGTGGAAACTGGAACGAAAGACTTTCAACATGTTGACAAACAAATGGAGGAGCCCAGATATAGACCTGTTTGCCTCCCCCCAGAACTACCAATTAGACAAATTTTGCACAAGGACTCCCCACAAACAAGCTTGGAAAGTGGATGCTGTGTCCTTCATCTGGAAAAACTTATCATATTTTTATGCCTTTCCTCTTCTGCCTCTCCTCTCCAAAGCACTACTAAAGATCAAGCTGGACAAACCAAGGATGATATTGATTGCACCAGACCGGCCACGCCAACACTGGTACCCCCTCTTGCACAATGTCAGTGTTGGCCCCATGACACCTGCCTCTGACCTCTACCCTGTTGTCTCAGTAGGAGAACCAGATTCTGCACCCTCAGCTTCAAGCACTAAACCTAGCAGCCTGGCTAATTACCTAATCTGTCCTTTACCATCCTTCAGTAAACCAGTGATGGATAGATATCATTTTAGAGGCAAGGAGGCTTAGTACTAGAAAATCTTATGTTGAAAAATGGAAAAGATTCTGTGCCTGGAACCAATCTCAAAAGGTGAGCATGGCAGCACCCAACGTACCTCAGATTCTACAATACTTAACTGAGATGCTTCACAAGGGCCTTCCTTTTTCTTCCATCAAAATTCACGCCTTTGCCATTTCAACTCATTATAACACAGAACCTCCCCTCTTCTCTCATCCACTGCACAAGCAGTTCCTCAGAGAGGCCAAAAAATTAAGATCAACTCCAGCCTGGGACGTTAACTTTGTATTGGAGAAACTCAGTCTTCCTCCTTATGAGCCAGCTGCTAGTGCAGTTTTAAAATTCCTTTCTTGGAAAACAGCCTTCCTTTTAGCAATCACTTCAGCAAGAAGGGTATCTAAATTACAGGCCCTTATGGCAGTGGAGCCTTTCATTATCTTTCATGTGGACAGGGTGTCCCTCAGAACCATTCCCTCCTTCATGCCCAAGGTGGTATCCAGTGTGGCTCTTAATCAGTCCATTCATTTGCCAACCTTCTTTCCTAATCCACAGAACAAAGGGGAACGGATACTGCACTCCTTAGATGTGCAGAGACAGCTTAGATTTTACTTGGATAAGACAAAACCTCAAAGGAAATCTGAACAACTGCTGGTGGCATTTGCTGCAGGGGCAGAGGGGAAGGCTATTTCAAAGCAAACTATTTCCAAATGGATTGGCCGTTGCATTCATTTCTGCTCTAAGCATCATGGGAAACCTATCCCACAGATGATCAGACCCCATTCAACCAGGGTGGCATCTACCTCTACAGCCTTTCTCAGAGGTGTCCCTACCAGGGACATCCTAGAAGCTGCTACCTGGAGTTCTGTACATACTTTCACCAAGCATTACCATTTGTCAATTGTCTCTAAATCCAGATCTGGCTTTGCCACTGCAGTCTTGCAGGGCCTTATAGCTGGTCCTAATGCTATACAAGTTCCTCCTCCCATCCTTAGCTTTGGGAATCTTCCCAAATGCAATGACTGCAACAGTGAAACTCAAAGAACATAGTACAGTTGTGCACACTTACCATAAATGCAGATGTTAGAGTGTATTCACTGTTGCAGTCCTGGTTACCCTCCCTCCAAGCCTCCTGACTCCTTTTGGCTATACCTCTAATCTCCTTTACTATGCTTAAAAGCTTTTTGGTGTATTTTCTTTTTCATTGGAGGTGTATCCTTTTGTGTGTGTGTCTATATGTATATATATATATATATATATATATATATATATATATATATATATATATATATATATATATATATATGTGTGTGTGTGTGTTTGTGTGTATGTCTGTGTATATATATATATATATATATATATATATATATATATGGTTTACTATTGAAATGTCGATCCCGACATGTGCGACTGCCTTGCGAATGCGAACTGCGATCGCCACTACACTGACTCCCAGATGTGCGAACGCAAAACCTTGCCTATCCGACCCATGGTAGCATGGGTGTGGAGGTGTTGCGCCGGTAATGTCGATCGTCAAGTTTTCGGTTTCGGTTCGCTAGCAAACAGTTTTCGCAGTTTCGGTTCACGCAAACACGTTGATGAGGTCGCCGTTCGAACGAAGTGCATTCGCACATTCAATAGTAAACATATATATATATATATATATATATATATATATATATACACACATCCCATTAAGGGGGCACCTGACATCTGGGGCAAGAAAAACTGATGTAATGGTGTCGGTTGCATGTTTTATACCCCTGACTACCTAACGTCATGGAAGATGCGACCGCAACCGACACAGGACCCAAGACTATGTTAATCAGGCCGACTGAGGGCTACTGCAAACAGATAACCCAAATGTGATGACTGCAACAGTGAATACACTGTAACATCTACATTTATGGTAAGTGTACACAACTGTACATTTCATATGTTAAAGTATAGGCAGGCTATTATGGGTCTAATTAAACAGAAAATGTTGATGATTCCTGACTGTGCAGAACAGAAGGATTTACTAGAGCTAATGCATTCAGTTGACCAAGTTTGTAAACATACTTTGCAGTGTGGTTTTGATGCTTTAGAAGCGTCTTGTAGGGCTACTGTCCACTGGGTCTGTACTTAGAAGGCATGCTTGGCTTAAGGGAAAAAACTTGCCAGATCATGTAAAAACAAAATGACTGGATGCACCCTTAAACCAAGAACACCGATTTGGCAATAAAGCAGAAGTCCTCAAAAGGATGGAGGAATAAGTTAAATGTATGCAAACTTAAAGATTTTGTACAAGTACAGCCATCTAGATTCAGTAGGCATTGGCCTTCAAAGCCTTTCCTGGCCTTCTCCATCCAAACCCAGGGGCAGCAGACCACCAAGACTGCAGTCTCAGGTTATGCACAGATCTAAGCAGTGGGGGTGCTCCCATGTCCAAAACAGAATAGTAAGCCACTCCCTATGGTAAAATTGCACAATGACTTATTAACTCCCCCAGGCCTTGCTCAACTACTTGCACCTTTAGGAGGAAAACTCGCCTGCATGCAAAAAATTGGGAATACATTACCCAAGACAAATGGGTTTTGAACTTTGTTTCTCTAGGACACAGATTCCACTTCCACTCACTCCCAACCCTCAGTGGATGTCCAGACCTCCCCCCAAACCAGTGGGCCGATGCCAAAAATCAAGTACTGTGTCTCCTCAGCATCCAGGCTATTCATCCTGTCCCAGCAGAACAACGGGGACAAGGCTTTTATTCAAGACTGTTCCTGGTTCCCAGAAAAAAAAACTCCAGGCTTCCTATCATAGGTCTGTCTATTCTCAACACTTTTCTGGTGGTTCCAAAATTCAAAATGCTTACTGTTCAACAACTGCTGCTTATGCTAGCCAAGGATTCCTGGCTGGCAACCCTAGACTTAAATTAAGCTTACCTGCATATCCCCATAATGGAATCTTGCAGAAATACCTACACTTCAGGGCAGGGTGTATGCACTGTCAGTTCACTGCACTTCCCTTTGGCTTATCTACTGCGCCCAGGGTATTCACAAAGTGCCTAGCTCCAGCCATTTCCATTTGCAGGCAGAGAAGATTTCAAATTTACCCATACTTGGACAATTGCCTGATTCAGGCAGTAAGTCATGACTTCCTATTACAGCACCTGGCATTTGTAAAGAGACTTCTAACTTCACTGGGGTACACCATCAACAAAAAGAAATCACTCCTAGTACCCTGCCAACAGATTGTATTCCTGGAAGCAAGCTTGAAAACAACTTCCCATATGGCATTCCTCACTCCAAAGAAACACATTTATTTGACAACCTACTGGCCACAAAAACACAGCTGTCTGCAAGGAAACTACTGCAAGCTCTGGGGTTCATGACCTCCTATCTTGTGTTAATTCCATATGCAAGATTGCATATGAGGAAACTTCAGTGGTATTTTAAAAGTCTATGGTGTCAACATTCTCAGGACCTGGAAACAATAATTCCTGTCATTCCTTGTCTAAGAGCAGAGTCCCCCCTGCCACCCAAACCCCAACAACAGAAGCATCAGACTATGCATGGGGGGCTGACATGACAAGGCTTTGCAATGAAAAAGAAATGTTAGCTGTACAGAATGCTCTGACAGCCTTCAAAGACCTCATTCTTTCAGGACAACTGTTGGTAAAGACAGAGACAACACCAGTTATGTGGTACACAAACAAGGAGGGGGGAACCCATTCCTACCCAATCTACAGACTAGACTTGGCTCTGTGGAACACAGCCTTGAGTAACCAAGTGCACCTACAAGCTTAATTCCTGCTAGGCAAACTAAATTCACTAACAGACGACTTGAGCAGAAATCTCATGGACCCACACGAATGGAAACTGGAACTCAAAATATTCAAGCTTTTGGGGAACAGATGGGGGACACCAGAGGTGGACCTGTTTGCCTCCTCTCAGAACTATCAGTTGAACAAATACTGCCCCAGAACTCCTCACACTCGAGCTTGGAAAAGTGAATGCCCTGTCCTTTACCTGGGAAGCCTCTCAGTCTATGCCTTTCTCCCTCTGCCTCTCCTCTCAAAGGTTCTTCTAAAGATCAAACAGGACAAGCCAAGGGCAATCCTGATTGCACCAGACTGACCACGCTAGCACTGGTACCCTCTTTTGCGCAGTCTGACAATGCTACAACCATGGCACCTATCTCAGACCCCTTCCCTGCTGTCCCAGCAGGTGGGCCAGATTCTGCACTGTCAGCTTCAAACCCTGTACCTTGCAGCCTGGCTTATCCACTGAGCTCACCTCTAGCATCTCTCAGTAAACAGGTGCTGGATGTCATTCTTGAGGCAAGGAGGCCTAGTACTAGAAAATCTTATTCAGAAAAGTGGAAAAGATGCTGTTCCTGGAGCCAGTCTCAGGGGATGGGCACAACGGTGCCCAGCTTACCTCATATGCTATATTACTTAACAGAAATGCTCCACAAGGGTCTATCTTCTCTTCAATTAAGATTTATAACTCGGCCATCTCGGCGTATTATAATACTGAGCCACCCCTTTTCTCTCATCCTCTGGTAAAACAGTTCCTTAGAGGGGCCAAAAAATTAAGACCACCCCAGGAGAACTCCCACTCCGGCCTGGGACCTTAACTTTGTATTTGAAAAACTTTCTATTCCCACCTTTGAAACCGGCTGCTACAGCAGAGTTAAAATTTTTTTCTTGGAAAACCGCTTTACTTCTAGCCATCACTTCCGCAAGAAGGATGTCTGAACTGCAGGCCCCTTATGGCAGTGGAGCCCTTCATTATCTTGCATGCAGGCAGGGTTTCCCTCAGGACTTACCCTTCTTTTATGCCCAAGGTGGTATTTAGTGTGGCTTTAAACCAGGCTATTCATTTGCCTACTTTTTTCCCTAATCCTCACAATAAAGGGGAAAGGATACTGCATTCTCTGGACGTGCACAGACAGCTTAGATTCTCTTTGAACAGGACTACGCCTTTCAGAAAATCTGACCAACTGCAGGGGCAGTGGGGAAGGCCATTTCAAAGCAAACCATTTCTAAATGGATAGCACACTTTATCCATTTTTGCTGCAAGCACCATGGAAAACCTACCTCTCAGGGGATAAGAACACATTCCACTAGGGCTGCATCTACCTCTACTGCATTTCTCAGAGGAGTCCCTTCCAGGGACGTCCTGGAAGCTGCAACCTGGAGCTCTGTACATTCATACACCAAACATTACCACTTGCTATCTTTTCTAAACCCAGATCTTTATTTGCCACAGCAGTCTTATAAGGTCTGATTGCTAGCCCTAATGCTTCTTAAATCTGCCACCACCTTTCCTTAGCTTCGGGAATCAACCTAAATGTGAAGACTGCAACAGTGAAACACGAACATAGTACAGTTGTGTACACTTACCATAAATGTAGATGTTCGAGTGTATTCACTGTTGCAGTTCTGGTTACCTTTCCTTCAGCCCCCTGATTCTTTGTTTTCACATGTCCTTTTTGTTTTGGCAGATCTTATACTATGTGTGTTTGCTTTTTACTTGGGGTGTTTCACACCATTTAATTGCTTCCTATTGTGGGGGGCGCCTGACATCGGTTGCAAAAAACACTGATGTAATGGCGTCAGCTGCATGTTTTATACCCCTGACGACCTGACGTCATGGAAGAAGCGACAGCATCTGACACAGAAATCCCAAGACTCTGGTATTCAGCCCGTCTGAGGGCTACCTGCAGGCAGATAACCCAAATGAGATTACTGCAACAGGAAAATACACTCTTAACATCTACATTTATGTTAAGTGTACACAACTGTACTTTCTCTGCTCCACCAGAGCAGATGGGCCCCTTCCTCCTCGGATCTAATGCTGAATTCTCTTCTGTCTGTGCCCCGTGATCCTCATTACTCCACTCCACTGGGACAGATGTCCCAATGCTTGCAGTCTACCCAGCTAGGTATTATTACTTCTGACACTTCTCCGGAATGTCCCACTGAAGAATTTTCTCATAAGGAAGCACTTGAAACCCCCCCCCCCAAGGAATCTGTCACAGAGGACAATGACTTCGATGAGGGAGAAGAGTTTCCCAGTGACTTTGATGAGGGAGAATAGTTTCCCAAGTCACTAGCTGAGGAACTGTCCTTGGGAGACATTTTTAAGATCCTAAGGCAGAAGGGTGGTTGGTCGGCCCGAAACCTGACTCCTGAGAAGCCAATGCTTATGGATCTCTTTGGGACTGGCCTGTGTATGTCCTGGGTTTCTACTCCTGCTGATAACCTTTTTGACCTGGTTTTTCGGTGGGCATAGATGGAGCCTGATATGATCGAGCCATTCTGCAAATGACGCTGAAGGGATTCCGGCTCCACCAGTCGGGAGTGACCATTGGAGCAAGGGTGTACCAGTTGATAGCATGGTCGTGGTGGCGTCCATGAAGAAGGAACTCTTGGAACAGATTTTCTTTCTCCACCCCCCCCCCCCCTAACAGGGAGTCTAGGGCATTGAGCAGGTTTGGGAAGCATGTATATGCTTCAGTGACGTTTCCATTCATTCACTAAATTTTTGGCACACCTCATGAGGTTGCAGAGGAAATTAATCGAGCAGCTTTCCAACTCTGGGGACCATTACTGAATAGGCACAATTTTCTGTAGCTTCACAGTTGGCTACCCTTCGTTCGATTGTTAATTCGTTCATGAAGCTCCTCTCACATGCTCAGAATGGGCCTCAAGGGTGGCGGGTTCAGGCATTTCCATTGGGTGGCATGCCTGGATGTGCTTGTCATTTTGCAGATCAGTTTGTCATATTTCGTCAGTGCTTCTTTTGAAGGTTTCTCCTTATTTGGCCCCATAGTGAAGGACACACTTCTCTAGATGTGAGATGGATGGGAAGACCGTGTTTGCAGTGGGCATACATTTTTTGACCCGTCAGCGGATCTTTTTCAGGCACCAGAGAGATTGTGGTTCAAAAAATTGCAGGGTCCTTTTCACGATACACGTGGAGGTAGCTCCCATAGGAGCGAGGTGGGGTGAATATGGTAGGTTATGCCCTCATGGCAGAGGAGGCCTACAGAACCAGGGGTCGAGGGATTCCTTTTCCAGCAGACCTTTCAACACTGTTGAACAGAGGCCCGATTTGCCTTCCTTGGGAAGCAGTCGGGGGTTGCTTATCCCTGCAGCAGGAATCCTGGTGAAGTTTAACAGAAGAGGGTCTGTATTAGATTATCAAATAGTTAAGTTTGAGCACCATATGGTCGATACCATATGTTCAAACTCTTAAATATTCAAAAAAAAAAAAAACCCCTACCTGAAAAGTTGCATCCCCCACACCCCCCGCCCTTTAAATATACCATCTCCGAGATCTCACCATGGAAAACTTCTATTTCTACACTGTACGGAAATTGAAATGTTCGATAATGTAATATAAACACACAGAAGATACTTAGCTGCAGAGGATGTTTCCAGAGGTAATGTTCTTCCCTTTTCCCTTGCGACCCATAACAGAGAATTCCTGATGATCCACCCAGTCAGAGGGAAGCAACAGCTCTAGAAATACAAAAGTTGCCAGAAAAAAGATGTCCAGGAATTCCCTCCAGACCAGATCGATTCTGGAACTTACTGAAGATGTTTAGTGCCAGAGAAGACTGTGGACTGGAGACGGATTTTGGATGTCAGTGTGCTAAACAAAGCAGATGTTCTTCATTCCACATTGCTGCAGTCCTAACACTTGGGGTAGTCCGCTGTCCCAGTCGGCCCGAATACCAAAGTATATGGCTGACGTCGGTCATGGCGCATTAGTCTGACGTCAGGACATCAGGGTACAAATGCGCATGACCGACGTCATATCCCCAGTCTTTTTTGCCGCATGGTCCGATGCAGAAGCAGTTTTGCGAGTGCAGGTTGGCGTTCTGAAATTTTCTGAAGTCGGAGTTTCAGACCGAATCAAAGTTGGCTAAGTACCCGTTAGAATATTTTGGTTTTTCTTGCCTCAGTATTTAACCGGATGTCAGAAAAAGTGAATAACTGTATTTCTTGTGGGAAACAGATACCTCATAGGGATTACCATACCTTGTGTATACCTTGTTTAGGGCCTGAGCACGACGTTGTTGGATGTCGCTCTTGTGCTAGATTTAACAAACGCACTATTAAGAGAAGGTTAGACTGTGCCAGGTTAGTTTTTGGGAAGCGTTGTAATTATAAAATGCCGTCGGATGCTCCGACGCTTCTTCCAAAAAGCGCAAGGACAAAGCAGCAAAGCCTAGGTTGGAAGAACCATCAGTCCCGGACGTCGGTTCTTTAGAAGGCTCAGTGGAGCCAGAGGTTCTGCCAGAAGTTTCTTTGGAGTCTCAGGGAGAGACTTTACTGTTACAGGATGTGTCCTCTCAGGAGGTAGGCCAGGCTGAAGGGGCTTCTCAGGTGGCTGTTCTCCCCTCTCTTCCTAAGGTGGTTAGGCCCTCCCCTTCTGTTTCCAAGGCTTCTTTGAGAGGCAGGCCAGGTTTAACTTCAGTGGGGGTCTCTCCTAGTTCTTCAGGATCTTTGCCTAAGAAACATATGCTTAAAATGGCAGAAGATTTGATTACTATGATTAGAGGTTCTATGCCCCCTCCTGATAAGAGGCCTAGGGTGGAACCTGAGCTTGAGAGTTTTGAGCAGTGTTCGAGGCTTCTGAGTCTTCGGCTGAAGACTTGCAGGAGTATCCTCCTTATTCTGATTCTGATGTGGATGATTCTACTCCTTCGGCTTCTCCTCCTGAGGATTTTTCTTTTCAGAGACTCTTCATTCCATGAGGGAGCATTTTAAATGGGAAGGTCAAGATTTCTCTGATTCCAGGAAGAGGCTTAGGGAATTTTTGTTTTACCCCAGCATAGGCCTTTAGCTATACCTCCTGTTCTGGATGTGGTGGAAGATGTTTTTGCAGAGGCTTCCCTGAACCCTGATTCTTTGCCTCCTGCCCCAGTTAAACCAGATAGGTATTATAGGGTGCCTGAAGCTCATAAGTATCTTTTTAAGAATCCTAGGGCAGACCCGGAAACTGTTTCTCAGGGGCCTAAAGGTGTTAAGGCTTCTGTTGTTAAAAATCCTGTTCCTCCTGATAAAGAGGCAAGGGCTTTGGATAGATGGGGAAAGAAAGTGTATACTTCTTCCACTTTAGCCATGAGGGCTTTGAATTGCCAGTTTCACATGTTAAAATACCAAAATTATCTCCTTTCACAATTGAAGTCTAAGGTGGATGCTCTGGCGGAAGGTATTGAGTGTAAAGAGTTGCAGGATTTAGTTCATGTGTCTGAACAGGTGGGTAAGCATTCCTTGCAATGTGGTTTTGATGCTGTGCAGGCCTCTTCGAGGGTGGCTGCCACTGGTTCTGTTCTTCGTAGGCACGCCTGGCTGAGGGATCAGAATTTAGCTGAGCATGTTAAGACAAGGATTTTGGATGCTCCGTTACAGTCTGACGTGTTGTTTGGTTCGCCTGTGGAAGCAGTTTTAAAGAAAATGGAGGACAAGGCTAAGTCTATGCAGACTGTTAAAGATTTTTTGCAGGTTCAGCCTTCGAAGTTTAGTAGAAATTGGCCTACTAAGGGATGGACATATCCTGCTTATGATTCCCAGTCTAGGGGTAGGTCTAGACGTGGTAGGGGCAGAGCTCAAGGTTCTTTTAGGCCTAGAACAGGGAGTTCACCTGCTCAGTCTTCTGGTGAGGGCAGGGGTCAGTCCTTTCGTAAACAGACCCAATGACCTGCCTTTTCAGCTGCCAGTACTTTCTCGTCTGGCAGCACCTTTGGGAGGAAGGCTGGCTCTTTTCAAAGAAAATTGGAATTTACTTACCCAAGACAGATGGGTATTGGATATCATTCACCACGGTTACAGGTTTTATTTCCATACCTTGCCTCCTTTCAAAGGCATGCCAGACATTCCTCCTCTACAAAGAAAAGAGGCTCACAAGCAAATTTCTCTGTTACTCCAAATAGGGGCCATTCAGCCGGTTCCTGTGCCAGAAAGGGGCCTAGGATTTTATTCTCGCCTGTTCCTAGTACCAAAGAAGGGGAACACGTGGAGACCAATTTTGGATTTATCTATCCTCAACACTTATCTGGACATTCCCAAGTTCAAAATGTTGACGTTACAACAGCTTTTACCTCTACTGGGCAAAGATCACTGGATGGTAACTTTAGATCTCAAGGAGGCTTACCTTCATGTACCTATCAGACTAAGTTGCAGGAAGTATCTGCGTTTTCGAGCTGGGAATTCCCATTATCAGTTCTCTGCATTGCCCTTTGGCTTATCTACTGCGCCCAGAGTATTCACAAAGGTTCTGGCTCCAGTGATAGCTTACTTCAGGCTAAAAGGAATACAAATCTATCCTTACTTGGACGACTGCCTGATTCTGGCTCAAGAAAAGGAAGACCTGTTACAGCATTTGGAATATGTGATAGCAGTGCTAAGATGCCTGGGGTATTCTGTGAACGAAATAAAGTCCAGTCTAGTACCCTCTCAAGACATGTGCTTTCTGGGTGTGAGACTGAATACAGCAACCCAGATGGCCTTTTTAACCCCGGACAAACAAAATAATCTTTCCCTTTACTTCCATCAACTATCTCTTCAGTCCGGGCTGACTGCAAGGACAGTCCTTCAAGCCTTAGGGTTCATGGCATCTTCTATTCTGGTGCTTCCCAATGCCAAACTGCATATGAGGAAGCTGCAATGGTATCTCAATAATGTATGGACACAGCACTGCCAGGATTTGGACACTGTCATTCAAATAATACCTTGCATTCAAAAGGAATTTTTGTGGTGGGCTCAGGAATGTCACCTAAACAAGGGACTCTCTGTGACCCGGCCAGAGGCGAGTCAGATTCTAATGACAGATGCCTCAGACATAGCTTGGGGAGCTCATCTGAATGGAAAGTGGATACAAGACAAGTGGCCTGCCAGACTACAGCATCTACATATCAACATGAAGGAGATGTTAGCAGTCCAGTTTGCATTAATGGCTTTCAAGGAGTTACTTCTTCCAGGGCAGGTGTTGATTCTAACAGACAACACAACTGTCATGTGGTACATCAACAAACAAGGGGGAACACATTCTTACCCGTTATGCAGGCAAGCAATGATTTTATGGGAGACTGCGCTCAGCTTGCAACTAAGTCTTCAGGCAAGGTTTCTGCCGGGAGCACAGAACTCCTTAGCAGATGTGTTAAGCAGACAAATCATGGATCCCCACGAGTGGAAACTGGATCTTCATGTATTTCGAACTTGACAGTGTCATGGGGAACTCCAGACATAGATCTGTTCGCTTCTCCACTAAACCACCAGCTGCCAAAGTTTTGCACAAAAAGGTTTCATCACACAGCTTGGAAAGTGGATGCTCTTTCTTTCAGTTGGAAAAATCTTCATGTGTATGCCTTTCCACCTCTGCCTCTTCTCCCAAAGGTGCTCTTAAAGGTCAGACAAGACAAGCCAAGGATGATTTTAATAGCTCCAGATTGGCCTCGGCAACACTGGTACCCATTACTGAGGAGTCTGGTAAGGAAGCCTCCATGGCCTTTACCTTTGATTCCGCACCTGTTGTCTCAGAGGGACGGTCATCTACTCAATGTCAAGCTTCACTCTCTTCATCTAACAGCCTGGCATATTCTGTTTTGAAACACAGCAGGTCTCAACTTCCTCAACAAGTTTTAAATGTGATTATGGAAGCCAGAAGACCTAGTACAAGGAAAGTGTACGCAGAAAAATGGAAGAGATTTTTATTTTGGAGTGCAGCACAGAATTTGGAGATTTCTGAGCCTAATTTGAGTGTGGCTCTTCAATATCTTACTGAGTTATTGGACAAAGGTTTGTCTTTCTCTTCCATTAAGATTCATGCTGCAGCAATTTCAGCTCACTATGATTGTGACCCACCATTGTTTTCTCATCCTTTGTTCAAGCAATTTCTTAGAGGGGCAAAGAATATAAGACCCCCACGTAGAGCTCCTACTCCTGCTTGGGATCTAAATTTTGTGTTGGAGAAACTTACTCTACAACCTTTTGAGCCTGCGGCTACTGCTGACTTGAAATACTTGTCATGGAATACTGCTTTTTTGTTGGCCATTACTTCTGCAAGAAGGGTTTCTGAATTGCAGGCCCTTATGGCGGTTGAGCCTTTTGATTTTCCATAAGGATAGGGTATCATTACGTACTAATCCTTCCTTTATGCCTAAGGTGGTTTCTACTGTGGCTTTAAACCAAACTATTCATTTGCCTACTTTCTATGCAGATCCCCAAAATAAGGGGGAAAAGATTTTGCACACTTTAGATGTACACAGGCAGTTGCGTTATTATTTAAGCAGGACTAAGGATTTTAGGCAGTCTCAGCAGTTGTTTGTTTCTTTTGCTTTGAGTTCTCAGGGCAAGCCTGTGTCAAAACAAACTATTTCTAAGTGGATTGGGTTTTGCATTGCATTTTGTTATTCCCATCATGGCAAGGAGATTCCAGCTGGGATTAGGCCTCATTCCACTAGGGCTACTGCCACTTCAACAGCATTTCTAAGGGGGGTGGCAACTAAGGATATTTTGGAGGCAGCTACTTGGAGTTCAGTGCATACTTTCTCTAAGCATCACCACCTTCCTCTCTACTCTAAATCTAGGGCTGGTTTTGCCACAGCTATTTTGCAAGGCATGTTGACAGCTCCTGCTTCTTTATGATTTGCCAGCCTCCCTTACCACTGCTTTGGGATTCTACCCAAGTGTTAGGACTGCAGCAATGTGGAATGAAGAACATAGTACAGTTTTGTACCTACCATAAATGTAGATGTTCGAGGATCCACATTGCTGCAGTCCAATTTACCCTCCCTCCTTCCCCTCTATGTTTAGGGGTGGTTGTGTGGGTGAGGTTATACTCTTGTAATTTTGTATATATTGTACATATATTTGGTGCAGGAGTGTTTGGTGTTTTTTGGGTTTTGGCCTTATCTTTTTAGGGTCTTCTGACATCTGGGGCAAGAAAAGACTGAGGATATGACGTCGGTCATGCGCATTTGTACCCTGACGTCCTGACGTCAGACTAATGCGCCATGACCGACGTCAGCCATATACTTTGGTATTCGGGCCGACTGGGACAGCGGACTACCCCAAGTGTTAGGACTGCAGCAATGTGGATCCTCGAACATCTACATTTATGGTAGGTACAAAACTGTACTTTTGGCACACCAAGATCCAGATGGCCATGGTTTAGTCCATTTTGCCCTATATGGGCAAGGACAAGTGCATGTGATTGATAGTACGCATCCTGAAGTGTCTGTCACTTCAAGATGAACAGGCAGCCCAGAAGGTACGCTTCTGGCTGGGAACCAGTCGTCATCACATCAGAGCAGTGCATTTGGTTTCACCACAGCCTCTATCTACAGTGTTCACCAATTGCATGGCAATGGTAGCAGCTTGCTTGAGGCTTCAGGGATTCCTTATGTTTCCATATTTGGACAACTGGCTCTTCACCGCCTTGACCCGGTTTCAACGTTTATGAGCAAGAGACCACGTGTTGCAAACTTGTTCTCATCTAGACTTAACGGTCAGTTACAGCAAGTGACAGTTGCAACACAGTCAAACTCTTGCATTCATAGGGGCAGTATTGAACATGTGGTCAATTATAGCTCTTCCCTGGTGAAACTATAGATATTGAAATCTGTCAGGAAAATAATCTGCAGTATCAGGATTTTAGCACTCTTGGTTCTTCAGGCATTGGGGTCAGTGTCAGCAGCAGTAATCCTTCTACCCCTGGCAATATATCACATTAGGATCCTACAGTGGATGCTTCAGGCACAGTGGTTGAGACTCTTATCAGCCCATGTCTGTGAAAATAAAGATCTCTGAGATTTGCAATAGATATCTTTCCTGGTGGATGCTGTTACGGCAACCTTTACAAGGTCGACCCTTTGTCCTCCCTCAGCCCAAGGCTGTAGTGACCAAGCATGCTTCCCAGATCGAGTGGGGGGACATTTCTTGGACAAAATGGTCCAAGGTACTTGGTTCCCCGAAGAGGCCAACTTTCATATCATTTTTCTGGAGATGAGGGTGGTGCTGTTGGCATTGCAAGCATTCCAAAGCTCTCTCCCCCTTAGAATGATTGCGGTTCAAACAGACAAGTTAGCAAACAAGGGGGAACCAAATTCTGCCCCTTAAGTTGAGAAGCCCTAAGAGTGTGACAGTGGGTGATCCCTGGAATGTGCGTTGCAGTCAGTAAGTGGTTGGAGGGTAAAGTCCAAAATAATAGGACAAATTGAGCAGGTCCATTCTACTTCCTCACAAGTCGTCCCTCAACAACATTGTGTCGGATATGATTTTTCAGCAGTGGGGCCATCCTTGCTGCGATCTCTTTGCATCTCCCCCAAACAAATGCAGCAGCTTTTTTTGCCCTGATCCATCTCTGGGGGAGTCTGCGAGGGACACTATGCTCAACGATTGCCCCCACCCAACTCCTGTACGCTTATCCCCAGACTCCTTTGATCCTCAAATTCCTTCAGAAAGCAATCCGGTTGAACAACAGTCTCATCCTAATTTGCTCCCCTTATTGGTCTTGACAGATTTGACTCCCCTTCCTGTGGCCTCACTTTCTCTGGACTTAGTGCTTCATCTGACAGGCTTGGTCCACATGGTTTCTCCAATTCCATTAGTCGCTAGGCATCCCAGCCCATGCTTTCCTCTTCTGTCCATTCTATTCTGTCATCACACAAACCCTCCACAAGGAAGCTCTACAGAAGTAAGTGGAGAATGTTTGCTTATTGGGCTGACCAAAATCATGTAGACCCCTTTTCAGTACCAATAAGTTTGATTCTTGACTTTTTTGGCAAAATTATTCAGTGCGGGGTGCTAGTGCATCTACTATCAAAGTTCAGCTCGCTGACATGTCTGGTTTTCATATGGGGTTTCAAAATTTGTCTTTAGCTTATTCTAAGTTGTATAAAGCCCTTTTGAAAGACACATTGCTTCTCAAGTCCCATTATAAAGAACTGGTTTTGCCTTAGGATTTGAATTAGGCACTGCAGGCCTTAAAACAGTCTGAACCAGCAGCTACATGTAATTTGAAGTATTTTACATGGAAGACCTTCTTTCTAGTGGCTGTTACGTCTGCCAGGAGAATTTTGGAGTTACAGGCCTTGTCTTCCAAACCTCCATATTTTATTTTTTCAGAAGGATAGAGTCTCCTTGTGCACCAATGCTGCTTTTCTTACCTAAGGTGTGTCAGAATCCAACATTAACCAAGGCCATTCACCTGTCTGTATTTTTCTCCTACTTCACAAACAAGAGAGAGAACTTGTTGCATTTACTGGATGTTCACAGACAGTATCTTTTTTACTTCCACAGAAGAGTTTAGAAAATCAGATCATTTTTTTAGTTTTCTTTACATTTAATAAGTTTGGGAAACCAGATGCTAAAATGACTTTATCCAAATTGCTGACGGATTGTATTTTTTTCATTTAGGGTAGTTTTAATCTACTCTTGCCAAAAGCATTGAAGGCTCATTCAACCAGGCTTATGGCTACTTCCACAGTAGTTCAGCCCAAAGCATCCATGGATAATAGTTGTGCAGGTGCTACTTGGTTCAGTCCCTGTACCTTTATCACTCATTACCAATTGGACATGGTTTCAAGGGAAAGAGCATCCTTCTGCTTGATCATACTCAGGAATGTCCTTCCTATGAGTAGCTGGGGACTCTGTCCCATGGTTGAGGAACGAATGAAAACTGGCAAAATCAGATAAAGAAGTTATGTACTCAACTTAACGTTCCATCTCTTATGTTCTTTGTGTTTCACTTTTGCAGTCATTACATTTGGGTAATCTGCTTGCAGGTTGCCCTCAGTCGGCCTTATTAACAAAGTCTTGGGTCCTGCATCGGTTGCTTTTCCTTTTTCCATGACATCAGGTTGTCAGGGGTATAAACCATGCAGCTGACATTACATCAGTATTTCTTGCCGTACGGTACCCAAAGCAGATGCAGTTCACAAGTGCTGGTCGGCCGACTCCTGAAATTTTCATTTTCGAGTTTCAGAACCGAAGTCTTCAACTTAATGCTAAGTACCTAGTTGTGGAAACTTTTTCTTGCTCCTCACTGATGTCAGTAAAAGTTAATAATTGCATTACTTGTGGAAAGCAAATACCTCATAAAGATTTTCATCCGCACTGTATTCCTTGCCTAGGTCCTGACCACGATGTACCTTGCTGTTGGTTTTGTGCTTTAATCAGTGCACTATCCGTCTGTATATTTTTGCCTCTAAATATTTCGGTTCTCGGTTTAATTATCCAGAAATGACGTTGGTTAGTCATCCAACTACTGGGATTCTGAAAAAACGCAAAGATAAAGGGAGAGACGGGCTGCCAACGACGCTTCTCCTAAGCCAGTCGCCAGTACTTAGTGAGGCACTTTTGCAGCCCCTGATACCCGCTACTTCTGATTCGCAGGCCTCTGCTGAGCCCCATTCGCAGTCCAGTATGCCGCGAGATACTTCAGCTATGGAACCCAGGGATGTCTCTACCTTGGATGGGTCCGGAGCCTCTGTGCAGGCACCGGCTTCTGAGGGTGTATTCAGGCCTACCGACTTGCATATTAAAAATATACCCTTCTTCATTACTAAGGTCTAAATCT
Organism: Protopterus annectens; assembly: GCF_019279795.1. Taxonomy (NCBI): domain Eukaryota; kingdom Metazoa; phylum Chordata; order Ceratodontiformes; family Protopteridae; genus Protopterus; species Protopterus annectens. The sequence continues at coordinate 1,298,735,466 of NC_056732.1, forward strand.
TGATCCATGTCTTAAAAACCGACGCCCAAGCCACATGCTCAGGTCCCTATGCCTAAAAAACAAATGATTAAAATGGCTGAAGATCTAATAACTCTAATCGGGTAGTCAGCACCCCCCCCCCTCTCTAAGAGGCCTAGGGCTGAGCTTAATTATGAACCTTCTGATCAGGATACTGTTTCTTCTGATTCTTCTGATGGCCTGGATTTCTCCATACCTAATTGTAAGGATTCTGATGCAGAAGATTCTATTCCCTCTGCTTCCTCTCTTGAGGATTTTTCTTTTGGGGAAACTTTACATACTTTTAAGGGAGCATTTCCACTGGGAAAGCCAAGAATTATCTGATTCAAAAAAGAGGCTTAGAGATTTCCTCCTTCTACCTCAGCATAGGCCTTTGGCTATATGTCCTGTACTAGAAGTTGTTGATATGTTCTCCGAATCTAGTTTGGCCCCTGATTCCCTGCCTCCTGTTCCTAGTAAACCTGACAGATACTACGGGATTCCTGAGTCCCACAAGTTCCTTTTCAAAAATCCTGTTGCAGATCCAGAGACTATTTCTCAGGGGCCCAAGGGCATTAAGGCTTCTACTGCTAAAAGTCCTTCCCCTTCTGATAGTGACTCCAGGGCACTGGATAGATGGGGTAAAAAGGTTTATACTTCTGCAACCTTGGCAATCAGAGCTTTAAACTGTCAATTTCATATGTTAAAATATCAACAGCATATTATTGGACTGCTTAAACAGGAAATTATGTTGATTCCTGACTGTGTGGAAAATAAAGAATTACAGGATTTAATGCATTATGCTGAACAAGTTGGAAAATATATTTTGCAATGTGGTTTTGATTATTTGAAGGCCTCTTGCAGGGCTGCTGTATTTGGGTTTGTGCTAAGAAGGCATGCTTGGCTCAAAGAGCAAAATCTGCCTGATCATGCTAAAGTAAAATTGTTGGATGCTCCTTTACAACAGGACCGTCTCTTTGGTAATAAGGCTGAAGAAGTTTTAAAAAGGATGGAAGATGAAGCTAAATCTATGCAAACTGTGAAAGATTTCTTACAAGTGCAACCTCCAAGATTTAGTAGGCACTGGCCTACTAAGAACTGGTCCTTTCCAGTTCCTTCGAGAGCCACTCAAGTCAAACCCAGACATTCCAAAGGCTCCAGGTTTCAGTCACAAGGGACTTTCAGAACAAAATAATGGGGTGCCGCCTCTTCCAAATCTGGAAACAAGACACCTCCCTGTGGTAAACAGTCTCAATGACTTCCCTTTACACTTACCAAGCACTTACCTTTTAGCTGCCCCTTTGTGGGGAAAACTGGCTCTTCATGCAAGAAACTGGCAGCTTATAACCCAGGACAAATAGGTTTTAAATATAGTATCTCAGGGATACAGATTTCATTTCCACACGTTGCCAATTCCAAACAGATGGCCAGACCTGCCCCCAAATCAGTGGGCAGAGGCCCAGAAACAAGTACTTTCCCTCGTGAGCATGGGGGTTATTAAACCAGTACCAGAAGAGGAAAAGGGACAAGGTTTCTATTCAAGACTTTTCCTGGTATCCAGAAAAGACAAATCATGGTGTCCAATTCTGGACTTATCTACTCTAAACACCTTTCTGGACATTCCAAAATTCAAGATACTGACTCTTCACCAATTACTTCCTATTCTTGGCAAAGATGCCTGGTTGGCAACTCTAGATTTATAAGAGGCTTACCTGCATATCCCAGTCAGGGAATCTTTCAGAAGATACCTCTGGTTCAAAGCAGGCTACTTGCATTACCAGTTCTCTGCACTGCCCTTTGGCTTATCTTCTGCGCCCAGGGTCTTTACAAAGTGATTGGCTCCAGTAATTGCATTTTGCAGGTAAAGAAATATTCAAATGTATCCATACCTGGACGATTGTCTAATTCAGACAGAAAACAAGGACACTCTTCTAAACCATCTGGCGTTTGTAAAAAGGGTTCTAACTTTTCTAGGGTACACTATGAACGAAAAGAAATCACAACTGGTACCCTCTCAAAAAATTACATTCCTGGGTGCAAGCTTGAATGCAACTGCTCAGATGGCTATCCTTACGCCAGAGACGCAAATTCATTTGGTGACTTACTTCAAACAGGTGGCCACAAAAACCCTGTTTTCTGCAAGGCAAATACTGCAAGCCTTGGGGTTCATGGCCTCCTGCATTCTTCTAATTCCATATGCAATACTGCATTTGAGGAAACTTCAGTGGCATTTAAGTCTATGGAGTCAGCATTGTCACAGCCTGGAAACAATGAATGTTCATCATGTTACACTGCTGCAGTCATCACACTTGGGTTATCCGGCCGTCAGGCAGTCCCACAGTCGGCCAGAGTTCCAAAGTCTTGGTCCGGAATTGGCTGCTGTCGCTTCTTCCCTGACGTCATTGCGCCAGGGGTATATAGTATGCATCCGACGCCATTTTCTCCAGTCTTAATTGCTGTGTGGTGCCCGAAGCAGAAGCAGTTCGCAAGTGCCGGTCGGCCGACTCCTGAGATTTTCGAAGTCGAATTTCAGATCCGAAGTCTTCAATAAAGCTAAGTATCCCATTGGGGAAACCTTTTTCTTGCCTCAGACCGATGTCTGTAAAAGTTAATAATTGTATTTCTTGTGGGAAGCAAATACCTCATAAGGACTTCCACTCTTACTGTATTCCATGCCTAGGCCCTGATCACGACGTCACTAGCTGTCGGTTTTGTGCTAGATTTAACAAACGCACTATAAAAAGACGTTTTGATTTTGCTTTACACTACTTTGGCCGAAGGTTCAATTATACTATGCCGTCGGATCAGCCGATGACCTCAGTACCGAAAAAACGCAAAGACAAGTATAAAGACAGGCATCCAAGGTCCAAAACAGACAATGAAACCTCTTCTAGGCGAGTTGCCGGTTCGCCGGTGCTCAGTGAGGCACTTTTGCAGCCCCTGACACCTGGTACCTCAGAGCCACAGGCCGCTTCCGACTCCCACGTGGAGACATCTAGGCCTCTGGAAACTCAAGGTATTGGGCCTACGGAAACTAATCCCTCAGATGGGTCCAGAGCCGCTGAGCAGGCATTGGCTTCTGAGGGTGTTTTCAGACCTTCGCAACTTACCATAAAATCAACAGCCAAGACAAAGGTACCATTAAAGACAAAGAAACAAGTACAGCATTTACCTGGACAGTCCTCCATGCCTAAGAAACAGATGCTTAAAATGGCCGAAGACCTCATTACTCTAATCAGGAGTCCCCATCCCCCTCCTGAGAAAAGGCCTAGACAGGATGCAGACTATCACTCCTCTGATCAGGTTTACATTTCCTCTGATTCCTCTTCAGACCAGAGATACTCTCTACCCCCCCATGAGGACTCTGATGCTGAGGAATCTATCCCTTCAGCCTCTCCTCCTGAGGATTATTCTTTTGGGGAAACTTTACATACCGTGCGGGAACATTTCCACTGGGAAAGTCAGGATTACTCTGAATCCAAGAAAAGACTCAGGGATTTCCTCTTATTGCCTCAGCACAGAACCCCGGCTATTCCGCCTGTGCTAGATATTGTGGATGATGTGTTCTCTGAATCCAGCTTATCTCCTGACTCTTTATCCCCTGCTCCAGCCAAGCCATATAGGTATTATAGAGTCCCTGACTCTGTCAAGTTTCTTTACAAAAACCCTTCCGCTAATTCAGAAACTATTTCCCAGGGTCCAAAAGGGGTTAAGGCTTCCATTGCGAAAAATCCAGTACCCTCTGACAGAGATTCCAGAGCTTTGGATAGATGAGGGAAGAAAGTATACACGTCTGCAACTTTAGCAGTAAGAGCTTTAAATTGCCAGTTTCACATGCTTAAGTACCAACATTATTTAATGGCTCAGTTAAAACAGAAAATGCGTACAAGGTCAGAAGCTCCTGATTTGTAAAGAAGTGCAGGATTTATTGCATGCAGTTGAACAGGTGGGAAAACATACTCTGCAATGTGGTTTTGATTCTTTAGAGGCCTTTTGTAGAGCTGCAGTTACAGGATGTCCTTCAAGGATGCATCTGCAGTCCTTACATATGGGTTGTCCTGCCTCAGGCAGCCCTTCGGTCAGCCGGATTCCAAAGTCTGGGTCCGGCGTCGGCTGATGTCGCCCCTCCCCTGACGTCAGAGCGCCTGGGGTATAAAAGTGTCAGCCGACGTCATCTTCCTCAGTCTTTCTTGCCGCGTGGTGCCCGAAGCAGAAGCAGTTCGCAAGTGCCGGTCGGCCAGCTCCTGTAACTTCAGCTACCGAAGACTTCAAAAAGCTAAGTACCTCATTGGGGACTCTTTCTTGCCTCAGCCGATGTCAGATCAAACGCTTAAAGTTAATAATTGCTAGACTTGTGGGAAACAAATACCTCATAAGGATTTCCATTCCTACTGCCTCCCCTGCCTAGGCCCAGACCACGACGTCTCGGCCTGTACTGCCTGTGCCTCCTTTAATCGACGCACTCTTAGGCGTCGGTCGGAGTTTGCAGAGGAATTTTTGGGGCTAGTTTCTCTTATAAAATGCCGTCGGAGACTCCGACTTCTCATTTAACCAAGAAACGGAAGGACAAGGACCGACACACGTGGACCGTGGTTTCGGCTGTAACCGCTCCTAGGCCTGCCACGAGTGTCTTGGTCTCAGCTGAAACAGAGTCCTTGGTACTTCTGTCTGTAGAAACCGCTCAACCGACAGCCTCGGTCCCAGAGGCCTTTTCTGAGTCGGTTATAGAATTACCCTCGGAAACCAGTGTTCAGGAACCTACCGACACCATTCCCCTAGACAAAACTACTCCAGCACGTGGGGCAGCCAGGCCCCCTGCATCCATGTCCATAAAAGCTTTCACTAGGGCTAAAGCTGCTAAGCAACCAAAAACTCTGCCTCCCAAGTCTATTTCTCAGGGATCCACTACAGGTTCTCAGATACTAAGTTTGGGTGAGGACCTTATTTCCTTAATTAGAGGCTCTCAGCCTCATCCGGACAGGGGCTCTCAACCCCCACTAGACAAAAGGCCCAGGGTTGAGTCTGCTGAACCTCAGTCCTCTGATGGCTCTGCTCTATCAGACTACCAGGAGGAGGCCTTCACGGCCTACGAGGATTCTGATGCAGAGGAATCTATTCCCTCTGCCTCCCCTCCTGAAGAGCTGTCCTTTGGGGAGACCCTTCACTCCATGAGAGAGCATTTCCAATGGCAGGGCCAGGAATTCTCCGATTCCAGGAAGAGATTAAGGACTTTTCTTCATTTACCTCAGCATAGACATTTGGCTCTTCCTCCTATTTTAAGTGTCATTGATGATGTGTATTCTGAGTCTAGCACTACCCCTGACACCCTTCCTCCGGCTCCTGTTAAACCCGATAGGTACTACAGGGTCCCGGACTCACATCATTTCCTTTACAAGGCCCACTCTGCTGACCCAGAAACTATTTCCCAGGGTCCTAAAGGGGTTGCACTGCCACTTCTAAAAATCCACTCCCCTCTGAAAGGGAGTCCAGGGCTTTAGAGAGATGAGGTAAAAAAGTGTACACTTCTTCCACTCTGTCTATGAGGGCTTTAAATTGTCAATTTCATATGATACAGTACCAAGAGTATTTGTTAGATGAATTACAGAAAAAACTGTCTTCGCCTGAACCCCTAGATCGTAAGTCACTTCAGGATCTGGTACATAATTCACAACAGGTTAGCAACCATTTCTTGCAGTGTGGTTATGATGCATTGGAAGCTTCATGTAGGTCAGCAATGACAGGTGCAGTCATACGTAGACATGCCTGGCTAAAGGAACAATCTCTGCCAGATCATGTTAAGGCTAAGCTTCTGGATGCTCCACTGGAAAAGCAAAAGTTATTTGGATCCACTGCTCAAGAGGTCTTAAAGAAATTTGAGGAAAAGGCAAAATCTGTACAAACAGTCAAAGATTTCCTCCAGGTACAACCACCAAGATTCAGCAGAAATTGGCCTTCTAAGAATTGGTCCTTTCCAGAAGAGAGATTTCAAAGAGGCAAGAACAGGCGTGCCAGAGGTAGAGGGCAAGCTAGAGGCTCCTACAGAGAACGTCAATGGCAGCCTCCTAACCAGAGAGGTAGTGCAGGTCCAACAACTGCTGCACAAGGACAGACTCAGTGACTTCACCTTGACCCCGCCGACCAGGGCTCAGTTAGAAGCACCTTTGAGCGGAAAGTTGTCTTTATTCTCAAAAAATTGGCACAGTATTACAAGGGACAAATGGACACTGCAAATAATAGACAAAGGATACAGGTTCCATTTCCATACATTACCAGAAAGAAAGGGAATGCCAAACCTGCCACCAAATCAGAGGGCAGAGGCTTTAAAACAAATTGCCAACCTATTGCAAATGAAAGCTATAGAAAAGGTTCCTCTCGCAGAACAAGGCCAAGGATTTTATTCCAGACTATTCCTTGTCCCAAGAAAAGAAAAACAATGGAGGCCTATTCTCAATTTGTCCGCACTGAATACTTATCTCATTGTGCCAAAATTCAAAATGCTGACCCTACAGCAACTCCTTCCCATGCTGGGCAAGGGGTCTTGGCTGGTAACTCTAGACCTCAAGGAGGCATACCTGCATGTCCCTATCAGACAAAGTTGCAGAAGACACCTCAGATTGCTTGCAGGTTCAGAGCATTATCAATTCTCAGCATTGCCCTTTGGCTTATCTACTGCGCCCAGAGTATTCACGAAATGCCTGGCATCCGTAATTGCACACTGCAGATTTCAGGGGATTCAAATATACCCATATCTGGACGACTGCCTTATACAAGCGGACAGCCAACAAACTTTGGAAAAACATTTGAATTATGCCATCCGCCTACTGCAGGCCTTGGGATACACAGTCAACATTCACAAGTCAAGACTTGTGCCATCCCAAAGAATAACTTTTCTGGGTGTGGAACTAGATACAACCACCCAAATGGCTTTTCTCACAGAAGAAAAACAAAGACAACTACCGGATTACTTCAAAAATCTAACAAAACAAACTCAGATGACTGCAAGGAAAATCCTGCAGGCCCTGGGTTACATGGCATCGTGCATTCTTCTGATTACACAAGCAAGGCTGCATATGAGAAAACTACAAAGGTACCTAAGGAGTTTATGGTCTCAGCACAATCACAGCCTAGAAGCTTTGATACCACTCATTCCATGCCTTCAAAAGGAATTCCTGTGGTGGGCCCAAGCAAGCCAGTCAAACAGGGGCCTGCCTTTCAGCAAACCAGTAACCAGCCAAACCATTACCTCGGACACTTCAGACCATGGATGGGGAGCACATATGGAGGACAGATGCAGCCAAGGTCTATGGTCTCAGAAAGAATTGCGCATGCACATAAACCAAAAGGAAATGCTGGCAGTGATTCATGCAATCGAGGCCTTCAAGCTCTTTCTACATCAAGGCCACCTGCTAATAAGGACAGACAATACCACAGTTATGTGGTACATAAACAAGCAAGGAGGTACCCATTCCTACCCTCTTTGCAGACTAGCAATGAATCTTTGGGAACTTTCCCTAAAACTCAATATAGAGCTGCAATCCCAGTTTGTGCCAGGAAAAGACAATATACTGGTGGACAGCCTAAGCAGAAATACCATGGACCCACACAAATGGATGCTGCACCCAGACATCTTCCTACAGATAACACAATCATGGGGGAGGCCGGACATAGATCTTTTTGCCTCCCACCACAATCATCAGCTGAAGAAATTCTGCACAAGGACATACCACCCACAAGCATGGAAAGTGGACGCCCTGTCTTTCAGTTGGAATACTCTAACAGTGTATGCATTTCCACCATTCCCACTAATGACCAAGGTCTTACTGAAAATCAAGACAGAGCAGCCAAAAGTGATTCTAATAGCCCCAGACTGGCCAAGGCAGCACTGGTACCCACTGTTACGGAGCCTGTCACACACGAAACCGTGGCCTCTACCACTATGGACACTCCTTCTGACACAACACAATTACAAAACTCTGCACTCCAGCCTAAAAACCCTGCAGCTGACAGCCTGGAGAATGCCTTGACTCCTCACCAGGAAAAGCTATCCAAGAGAGTGAAGGATATCATCATGGAAGCTTGCAGACCTTCCACGAGAAAGACATATTCAGCAAAATGGAAAAGATTCCACACTTGGAGCACTGCAAAGGACCTAGATGCCATAGTGATGAGCATGGCACATATCCTGGAATGCTTGGCAGACATGCTCCGTAATGGCCTTTCTTACTCTTCCATAAAAATTCATGCTTCAGCAATTTCAGCAGAATACAATACTGATCCACCTGTCTTCTCTCATCCTCTCCTAAGGCAGTTTCTAAGAGGAATTAAAAACATCAATCCTCCAAGAAAACCACCAGTACCTACATCGGACCTTAACTTCATGTTGGAAAAGTTGACTTTACCTCCCTTTGAACCAGCAGCATCTTCAGAGTTACAGTTCCTGTCTTGGAAGACTGCCTTCCTTCTGGCCATAACCTCAGCAAGAAGAGTATCTGAATTGCAGGCACTCATGTCAGTACAACCATTTCTTATTTTTCATCAGGACAGAGTCTCCTTGAGAACCAATCCTTCATTCATGCCAAAGGTGGTATCCAGGGTCTCATTGAACCAAGCTATTCACCTGCCTACCTTCTTTCCAAACCCACAAAACAAGGGAGAGAAACTTCTGCACACCCTGGACATTCACAGACAGTTACACTACTACTTGGACAGAACTAAGACTTTCAGAAAAACTGACCAGCTGTTGGTAGCATATGCTGCAGGCATTCAAGGAAAAGCAATTTCCAAACAGAAAATTTCAAAATGGATAGGAAATTGCATTTGATTCTGCTACTCTTATCATGGAAAAGCTGTGCCAGCTAACATCAGACCTCATTCCACCAGAGCTACAGCCACCTCCACAGCCTTCTTAAGAGGGGTGGCTACCAAGGACATTTTAGAAGCTGCTACATGGAGCTCCGTGCATACATTTTCCAAGCATTACAATTTACCCTTATATTCCAGATCCAGAGCAGGCTTTGCTACGGCAGTCCTGCAGGGCATTTTAGCTACACCATCATTTTCTTAGAGCCTACCACCCCCAGCTTGGCTATGGTATTCTACCCATATGTAAGGACTGCAGATGCATCCTTGAAGGACATAGTACAGTTTTGTACCTACCATAAATGTAGATGTCCGATAGGTATGCATCTGCAGTCAGGTTTACCCTCCCTCCTTCCCCTCTGTGGTACTTCTTGGGTACTTATCCCTCTTATAGCTAGCTGGGGTTATCTATTACGGTGTATTTGTTTTATATTACTGTGCATGTTTGCAATATTTTGTATTTCCACCAAATTTAGCCTTCCTTAGAGGGCACCTGGCATCTGGGGCAAGAAAAACTGAGGAAGATGGCGTCAGCTGACACTTTTATACCCCAGGCGCTCTGACGTCAGGGGAGGGGCGACATCAGCTGACGCTGGACCCAGACTTTGGAATCCGGCCGACTGAAGGGCTGCCTGAGGCAGGACAACCCATATGTAAGGACTGCAGATGCATACCTATCGGACATCTACATTTATGGTAGGTACAAAACTGTACTTTCTGTTATTCGAAGACATGCTTGGTTAAAAGAACAGAGTTTACCTGATCATGTTAAGGTAAAATTATTGGATGCTCCTTTACAGCATGATACCTTGTTTGGTGTCAAGGCAGAAGAGGTGTTGAAGAAAATGGAGGATAAAGCTAAATCTATGCAAACAGTCAAGGATTTCTTACAGGTATAGCCACTTCGGTTTAGTAGAAATTGGCCAACAAAGAATTGGTCCTTTCCAGTGTCAGACAGGCCACAGAGAGGCAGATACAGACGCCCAAGAGGCAGATCTCAACTCCAAGGCTCAAACGGACAATGACAGTGGGGCACCTCAACCGCAAAAGGAGGTGAGGACAAGTCTCAACCTTACAGGAAACGGTCACAATGACTTTCCTTTTCGTACGCCAAGCACGCCCCTTTTGGAAGCCCCCTTAGGGGGAAAACTAGCACTTTTCTCTCAAAACTGGCAAACAATCACCCAAGACAAATGGGTTCTGAATATTGTGTCTCAAGGTTACAGATTCCACTTTCATACTTTACCAAAGCTAAAAGGAATGCCAGACCTGCCACAAAATCAATGGGCAGAGGCACAAAAACAAATTCCAGCCCTCATGGACATGAGAGCTATTCAGAAAGTACCACAACAGGAACAAGGACAAGGATTTTACTCAAGACTCTTCCTGGTCCCCAGAAAGGACAAAGCATGGAGGCCCATACTAGACCTTTCAATTCTGAATACTTACCTGGATAGTCTGAAATTCAAAATGTTGACATTACAGCAGCATCTACCCATGCTGGGCAAGAAGGCTTGGCTTGCTATTCTGGACCTCAAAGAGGCATACCTGCATGTCCCTATCAGACAAAATTGCAGAAGATACCTCAGATTCAAAGCTGGTACAATGCACTACCAATTCTCTGCACTGCCCTTTGGCTTATCTACTGCGTCCAGGGTCTTCACAAAGTGCCTGGCACCAGTAATTGTATTTTGCAGACAAAAAGGAATTCAAATATATCCATACCTGGATGACTGCCTCATTCAAGCAGAGACAAAGGACATTCTTCTACAGCATCTGGCGTTTGTGAAAAAGTTGCTAATTTCTCTAGGGTACACAATAAACGAAAAGAAGTCAAAACTAGTACCCTCACAATAGATTACATTCCTGGGTGCCAGCTTAAATACAACGGCCCAGATGGTTTACCTCACGCCAGACAAGTTCAACTAACTCAATATTTTCAATTACTAGCAAAAAAGTCCCATCTCCCTGCAAGAAAAATTCCGCAGGTCCTGGGATTCATGGCATCCTGCATACTACTAATACCATATGCCAGACTGCATATGAGGAAATTACAATGGTACCTAAAAAGTGTTTGGACTCAACACTCCCACAGTTTAGAAGCAGTAATACCAATGATTCCCTGCCTACAACAGGAGTTTCGATGGTGGGCACAGGCATGTCACCTAAACAAGGGTCAGCCTTTTACCCAACACACAGCTAGGCAAGCTAACAACAGATGCTTCGGATTACTCCTGGGGAGCACACATGGCAGGAAAATGCATTCAGGGCAAGTGGACCATAGACCAGATGCATCTTCACTTCAATCAAAAAGCGAAGTTGTCTGTTCAAAATGCCCTAACAGCTTTCAAGGACCTTCTACATCCAGGACAACTGTTACTAAAGACAGACAACACCACAGTAATGTGGTACATAAACAAGCAAGGGGCACTCATTCTTATCCCCTATGCAGGCATGTCATGACCTTGTGGAACACAGCTCTAACGTACCAAGTTCACCTGCAAGCACAATTCCTGCCAGGAAAGAAAAATACTCTGGCAGACGACCTAAGCAAAAATATCATGGACCCTCACGAATGGAAACTGAATCCACAAATCTTCAGCACGATAATGCAAAAATGGGGATGCCCAGACATAGATCTTTTTGCCTCCCCACTGAATTGCCAACTACAGAAATTCTGCACAAGGACTTATTACATACAAGATTGGAAAGTGGATGCTCATCAGTTCAGCTGGAAAAACCTAAAAGTGTATGCCCTCCCACCACTGCCTCTCTTTTCAAAGGTACTCCTAAAAGCCAGACAAGAAAAAACACAGATGATCCTGATTGCTCCAGACTGGCCACACCAGCACTGGTACCCTATCTTAAGGAACTTGGCTCAGGGCCCACCATGGATTTTGCCCCAAATTCCACATCTTCTGACTCAACAAAACAATCAGATCCTGCACGGTCAGCTCAAAACCCTAAACCTCGCTGCATGGCAGATACTATAGTCAAACAGGCAACACCTCTCTCTAAAGCTGTTATGGATGTCGTTTTGGAGGCCAGGAGGCCTAGCACCAGGAAAGCTTACTCAGAAAAATGGAAGAGATTCTGCGCCTGGAACCAAGCTCAAAGCCTTGACCCTCTTGTTCCAAACATTCCTCAGATTTTACATTACCTAACTGAGATGCTGGACAGAGGCCTATCCTTTTCATCAATTAAGATCCACGCCTCTGCCATTTCAGCACATTACAACACGGATCCTCCTTTATTCTCTCATCCCTTACTAAAGCAGTACCTCAGAGGGGCTAAAAGCATAAGACCGCCCCGGAGAGCACCAACACCAACTTGGGACCTCAATTTCATTTTGGAAAAACTGACCCTACCACCTTTTGAGCCAGCCAGTACAGCTGATCTAAAATTTTTATCATGGAAAACAGCTCTGCTCCTGGCAGTAACTTCAGCATGAAGAAGTCTCAGAGCTACAAGCATTAATGGCAATGGAACCTTTTATAATTTTTCATCAGGACAGGGTATCTTTAAGGACAAACCCTACCTTTATGCCAAAGGTGGTATCCTTTGTGGTTCTTACCAAACCATCCATTTGCCAACTTTTTTTTCCAAACCCCAGGAATAAAGGGGAGAGATTTCTACATTATTTGGACATACACAGGCAGCTATGCTTCTACTTGGACAAAACAAAAGCTTTCAGGAAAACAGAACAACTGTTTGTAGCATATGCTGCAGGATCACAGGGCAATGCTATCTCAAAACAGACTATATCCAAATGGATAGGACACTGTATTCGGTACTGCTACACACAGCATGGAAAATCAGTCCCCAATAACATTAGACCACATTCCACCAAGGCAACAGCCACTTCAACAGCCTTTCTCAGAGGAGTACCTACCAAGGAAATTTTGTTGGCTGCAACTTGGAGTTCAGTGCATACCTTTACCAAGCATCACCACCTGCCTCTTTACTCTAAATCCAGAGCAGGATTTGCCACTGCAGTTCTGCAGGGCCTCATAGCCAATCCTAATTCTTTATAGACCAGACACCCAACCTTAGCTTTGGGATTCTACCCAAGTGTGATGACTGCAGCAGTGTAACACAATGAACATAGTATAGTTTTGTACCTACCATAAATGTAGATGTTCGAGTGTTCACACTGCTGCAGTCCAGGTTACCCTCCCTCCATCCCCTCTGAACCAGCTGGACTTATCTATACCTTTCTATCCTATACAACCTTTGGGGTGTATTTGCTGGTAAATGAAGGTATTGTTTTTATTTTATATGTATATTTTTTATTAGCAATATCTATTGCCTACCTACTTGGGGGCACCTGACATCTGGGGCAAGAAAAACTGAGGAAAATGGCGTGGGATGCATACCATATACCCCTGGCACACTGACGTCAGGGAAGAAGCGACAGCAACCGACGCTGGACCAAGACTTTGGAACTCTGGCCGACTGCGGGACCGCCTAATGGCAAGATAACCCAAGTGTGATGACTGCAGCAGTGTGAACACTCGAATATCTACATTTATGGTAGGTACAAAACTGTACTTTCCTATCATACCTTGCCTGCTAAGTAGAGTTCCTATGGTGGGCAGAGGCCTGTCACCAAAAACAAAGGACTGCCATTCACACCACCCCTGCTGCCCAAACCCTAACTACAGATGCATCAGACTATGCTTGGGGGGCACATCTGGCAGAGAAGTGCATTCAGGGAAATGGAGCCCAAATTAAATGCACCTTCATGTCAATCAAAAAGAAATTCTAGCTGTACAGAATGCACTGACAGCCTTCAAGGACTACCTTCATCCAGGGCAATTAATGATAAAGATGGACAACACCACGGTTATGTGGTACATAAACCAGCATGGGGATACACACTCCTACCCCCTTTGCAGACTAGCCTTGGCATTTTGGAACATGGTCTTGACCTATCAAGTACAACTACAAGCTCAATTTCTGCCAGGAAAGCTGAATACTCTGGCAGACGAACTAAGCAGAAATCTCATGGATCCACAAGAATGGAAACTGGAACCACAGATTTTCAACATGTTGACACGCAAATGGGGGAGCTCAGACATAGATCTTTTTGCCTCATTACAGAACTATCACTTGGACAAATTTTGCACAAGAACTCATCACAAAAAAGTCTGGAAAGTGGATGCTCTATCCTTCAGCTGGAAAAACCTATCAGTCTGTGCCTTTTCCCCTCTGCTCTCCAAAGTTCTACTAAAAAGTCAAACAGGACAAACCAAAAAATTATTTTGATTGCTCCAGACTGGCCTCGCCAACACGGGTACCCACTCCTGTGCAATGTCACACCTTCCACCGTGGCACCTTCCTCAGACACCTTACTTACTGTCTTAGCAGAACAGCCAAATTCTGCACACTCTGCTCCAAACTTTGAATCTTGCAATGTGGATAATCACCTAAATTCACCCTTAGCATCCCTCAGCAAACCTGTGATGGATGTCATTTTTAGGCGAGAAGGCCTAGTACTAGAAAATCTTATGCTGACAAATGGAAAAGATTCTGTGCCTGCAATCAATCTTCAGGGATAAGCACAGCAGTGCCCAACATTCCTCCGATTTTGAAGTACTTAACTGAGATGCTTCACAAGGGCCTGTCCTTTTCTTCCATAAAAATCCATGCCTCAGCCATTTCAGCTCATTACAACACAGAACCCTCCCATCTTATCTCATCCTCTGCCAAAGCAGTATCTCAGAGGGGCTAAAAACTTAAGACCACCAAGGAGAGCTCCAACCCCTTGCCTGGGACCTCAATTTTGTATTGGAAAAGTTTACTCTCCCTCCTTTCGAGCCAGCTGCTACTGCAGACTTAAAATTTCTCTCCTGGAAAACAGCTTTCCTTTTAGCAGTCACTTTAGCTAGAAGGATTTCCGAATTACAGGCTCTTATGGCAGTGGAGCCTTTTATCATTTTTCATGCGGACAGGGTATCTCTCAGGACCAATCCATCCTTCATGCCTAAGGTGGTATCCAGTGTGGCTCTTAATCAGACCATTCATTTGCCAGCTTTCTTTCCCAATCCACAGAACAAGGGGGAGCGGATTCTGCATACATTGGAAAATCTGAACAACTGCTGGTGGCATTTGCTGCAGCGGCAGAGGGAAAGGCTATTTCAAAGCAAACCATTTCCAAATGGATAAGCCATTGTTTTCATTTCTGCTATATGCACCATGGAAAAACTTTCCTCCAGGGGATCAGATCCCATTCCACCAGGGCTGCATCTATTTCTACAGCCTTTCTCAGAGGTGTTCATACCAGGGACATTCTAGAAGCTGCTACCTGGAGCTCAGTTCATTCAATCACTAAACATTACCATTTATCACTTTAATCTAAATCCAGAGCTGGCTTTGCCACTGCTGTCCTGCAGGGCCTTATAGCAGGTCCTAATGCTGTATAATTCCCTCCACCCAACATTAGCTTTGGGAATCTACCCAAATGTAATGACTGCAACAGTGAAACATGAAGAACATAGTATAGTTGTGTACACTTAACATAAATGTAGATGTTCAAGTGTATTCACTGTTGCAGTCCTGGTTACCCTCCCTCCAGCCCCCTATTTTTCTCTGGCTATACCTCTCCTTTCTTTCACTATGCTTAAAAGCCCTTTTGGTGTATTTGCTTTTGGGATTGGAGGTATATTTTTTGTGTGTTTAATTTTATTTGCCCCCCATTTGGGGGGCACCTGATATTTGGGGCAAGAAAAACTGATATAATGGCGTCGGCTGCATATTTTAATACCCCTGATGACTTGACATCATGGAAGAAGGGACAGCAACCAACACAGGACCCAAGACTTTGTTAATCAGGCTGACTGAGGGCAACCTGCCAGCAGATTACCCAAATGTAATGACGGCAACCGTGAGTACACTCTTAACATCTACATTTATGGTAAGTGTACACAACTGTACTTTTTTGGTCGCCATTACTTCTGCTAGACGTATCTCTGAGCTTCAAGCTTTATGCATCAAGAGTCCATACTTGATTTTTCATAGAGGTAGTGTCTTTGAGAACTATTCCTTCTTTTCTACCAAAAGTGATCTCTGAAATGTCCATTAATCAAACCATTGAATTGCCAGTTTTCTTTCCCAGTCATTCAAACAGAGGAGAGTATTTCCTACATACCCTAGATATTCACAGGCAAATCCACTTCTACTTGAACAGGACTAGGTCCTCTCGTAAATCTGACCAGTTATTTTTGGCCTATTCTGGACCTAGATTAGGATCTGCTTTTGCTAAGGTCACATTGGCTAGATGGTTGAAAGACTGTGTGACCTTCATTTA
The DNA here is from genome assembly GCF_019279795.1 of Protopterus annectens. Lineage (NCBI taxonomy): Eukaryota > Metazoa > Chordata > Ceratodontiformes > Protopteridae > Protopterus > Protopterus annectens. Next base: position 1,298,751,631 of record NC_056732.1, read on the forward strand.
TACACAACGTAATATCCCGTTGCCTACTACCAATGAAGGCTCATTCGACAAGGTCTGTGGCAGCTTCTGCTGCCTTCCATGCCAGAACTTCTTTACATGACATTTGTGCAGCTGCAATGTGGGCTACTCCTCATACCTTCATCAATCATTACAAATTGGATTTGGCCTCCAGGGAAAGAGTATCTTTTGGTTCTATGGTGCTCAAGAATGTCCTTCCATGAGAGCCTCCCAGGAATAGAGGTAGCTGGGGACTCTGTCCCATACGTAAGGAATGAACGAGGATTAAAATATTGGATAAAGTTATGTCTTACCATAACATTCCATCTGTATTGTTGATCCTCGTTCAGTCATTATGACCCTCTCTCCTTCCCCCTCCTGTGGCTTCTAGTGGATCTCACCACCCGGTTCTCTTAGGTCATTTGACCAGAGGTAGCCTCTACCTTCTTTTGACTTGCAAACTCAATCTGAGGTAACAGAGAGAGGGGAATTCTGGCTAAGAGTTTAGCTCAAGAGTTTGTAGCAGACGCGAGGTTGGAAGATTGCCGGCTCAGTTCCGTGGTCAGAACCGATACCCATACGTAATGACTGAAAGAGGATCAACAATACAGATGGAATGTTATGGTAAGACATAACTTCTTTTTCACTACACCAGGCTAGGCCCATTTAAGTTAGAGAACCTACTCCTTGTGTAACTACTTTAGCTAGCTTTCTCTACACCGGGCTAGGTCCGTTTAAGTTAGAGGATCTAGTCCTCGTGTAATTCCTTCTTAGGGCTAAGCCCATTTTAGTTAGAGGACTGAGTCCTCTTTTCCTTTGTTCTTTTTCTCTTTTCAATCTCTCTGGGCTGTGTGCATGAAATATGTCTAAAGAAAGTAAGGAGTACAAACCCTCAGGGTTCAAAAAGTGTATGAAATGCTCCCAAAAGATGTCCTTAACAGATGGCCACAGTAGCTGTGTCTACTACCTAGGGGCCATCCACTTACAGGAGTCATGTTTGTTCTGCCATGCTTTCTCTCCTAAAGTGTTACAGGAGAGGAAAAACAAACTCATACTCAAGGATCGATTGAAACCGTGCTTTGAGGAAGCACTATCCAGTTCTTTGGCTTCCTCTAAGTTTGGAAAATCAAAATCCTTGAAAAGGCCTTCGCTGGCACCGGCTGGTGTCTCGGAGCCACCTCCTAAACAGTCGAAACAATCCAAATCTGCCTCCTCGACTCCTCAGCCTTCAGAGCCAAAGGAGAGCATCATGGTGTTGTCAGTCGCTTTACAAGGGTTTTGGAACCGATCTCTGAAACAATTGCTACAGCAGTTGACTCTGCTACTCGGGTCCAGTCTGTAAGCTCCCTACCGGTCTCCATAACAATTAAGTCTCCAGTGCCCCCCCAGGTTAAGATCCCCAACTATGTCTTCCAGATCTTCCAGAAGAAGATTTGGAGAATGTAGTGCTGAGATTCCTGAAGTCATCTGCCTTGCCAAAATTATTGTTGGCTCTAACCCAGTCAGCTCCGGAACCACTTGGCCCAGCTTTATTCTTGTCTGCTATTCCTCCTCCGAGTCATACTGACCTTTCAGAGCCATAGTGCTTAGTGCCAACAGAGGAAATGCCGGCTCCAACTCACCTTGTTGCTGTTTTGGAGTTGGGTTTGGCTCTGACAAGCTCGATGCCGTCCGTTGTACCCAGGGGCTGAAGCTCTCCTGTCGGCATAACAAGGAGGGTTGGAATCTATCTTCTTCAGTTCCGAGCCTTCGTCTTGGTGCATCAGCCAGGATGAGCTCTGGACGCTACATCTATCTCTGAGCCGACAGCTCTGGCTCCGGCACCGACCCATGTCTCTTCGGACCGGGGGAGGTCTTCGGAGCTGGAGAGATCGGCGTTTGAGATGATGAGGAGCATGCTGTCTCATTCTCCAGCCCCTACCACTGGCACCAGCACTCTTCCCCGGAAAGCATCTCCGCCCATACTCTCTGTGGAGACCGCAGAGATCTGCAGCCTCAGGAGCCATCGGCTGGTGGCTCCCACTCTTCCAAGGCTTCTCGGAATATCCTTCCGAGGATCCTCCCCAAAAGAGGTTATGTAAGAGAAAACATATCGACTCCCAGGATGAGTCTTTGACATCGGACGCTGACCTCGAGGAGTTGGAAGGGTCCCCCAAGTCGTCCTTTGATGTCTCTTTTGTGGACATTTTAGAGATCCTTAGGCAGAGGTGCAACTGGCCCATTATTAACCCTTCTGATGAGGAGTCAGTGTACTTGAAGGATTTTGGGTCTCAACCTTCGGCCTCTTGGGTGTCTCCACCTTTTGACGAACTAATGGATCTAGTGAGTTGAACGGTGTGGGATACTCCTGACACTGTGGAGCCAGTCCCCAGGAGACCAAATAAGATGTAATGTGATCCTATCTCGCCTACATTCTGTACTGATGGGTTCGGAGCCGATCCTCGGCTCCGACTCGGCACACTATACTATAGAATGAAGTCTCTTATTGGCTGAGGTATCCCACATCCCAGGATGCACCACCACTGCTTCCCCAGATCTCGTTTGCCGCTTCTACAGCAAAGACGTGGTCTCGGACTTGGCTGAGCTAAGTGCTTATTTCTTAAAAAATTCTGTCAGGAATTTTTGGCTAATCTACCCAAAAGCTGTTTTAACAGCTATCGTTGTTGTGTGACTTGAGATTAAGTTATTTTTTGTGGTAAAATTGTCTTCAGTTTGAGGGAAAGGATCCCGTTTAAGTTAGAGGGGCCTTGCCCTCGCGCGTGGTTGAAACTACTTAGTGTGAGTCTTGTTGTGGTATTGTAGTCTAGATTTTGGTCAAGTAATCCCGTTTTCTGTTAGAGGAGTCTTGTACTCAGTTACATTTCTTTCTTTAAGCTACAATTTGGTTAAAAATTTTTTTCTGTGGTAGTGATTGTGTATGTCAACATGTCGAAAGAACACAGACCATCTGGATTCAAAAAATGCTCTAAATGCAGTTACAAAATGTCTATTACGGACGATCACTCTTTGTGTGTTTATTGTTTAGGCCCTAAGCATCTTCAGGAGTCATGCAGCGTTTGTCACGCTTTTTCCTCCCGTGTCCTCCAAGAGAGGAAAAACAAATTGATTTTAAAAGGGCTTATCACCCCTTCTTTTGAGGAGGCTTTATCTTCTTCCTCTTCACCTTCTAAGAAAAAGAAATCGTCGGCTCCGACCAGCCCGTCGGAACCGGCTACAAAGAAATCTCGGCAGGCTTCTCCATCGGCTCCACAGACTTCGGAGCCGAGGGCGGAACGGTCTGCCTCGATGCCCCCAGCCTTGACTCCTCTGGCTTCGGAGCCGATGGCTAGAGCTTCGAGAGGCGGGTCACCTTCATCGGCTCCACTGTCTTCGGAGCCGATGAGAGTTGCCCGCTCAGACTCTTCCCCTTCGGCGCCGAAGTCCACTTCAGCTCCGAGGGAAATTGCAATGGTTGTGGAGTCTCCCTCGGCACCGATATTTATCGAGACTATTCGGAGCCGGTCCCCCAGTCCTTCGGAACCGGTGGAGAAGTCTACTCGAGCTCCTTCGATCTCTTCTCGGTCTTCGAGAATGTCTGATTCAGACATAGACAAGGTACTTCAAAGGCTGTTTCAGTCTCCGGTCTTCCAAATGTTGGTTTTGGCTCCAGCCCAGTTGGCTCCGGAGCCGGTTGCCCACCCTGTTGTCTTAGTTCCTCCTCCAACAGCCTCGGCACCGTTGGAGTCGGTGCTGGTGGAGCCGGTGGAGGTTTTCGGGTCGGTTCCGACCCTTACTCCAACCCCACCCTTCGGGTAAGAGTTCGGTACACGGACCTCCTCTGTCGACCCCGGGGGTGACGCTTCGGGACCGATGTTTTCGGTTCCGAGCCTCCCTCTCGGTGCGTCGGCTGCGGGAGTGCTGTCTACTGTTGTGGCCTCGGGAGTCGGACCTTCCCAGGACTCTGGGGGTCCCGCCTTCAGGGCCATGAGGAGTGCTTTGGCCAAATCTTCCTTGGCCACCTCCACCGTCTCACCGTCACCTTCCCTTGGCATGGAGACTGGTTCCTTTGTAGTCCCCTTGTCTCAAGACAGTGGAGCCCTGGGGCCTGAGGCCACCCCCATCGGGGGTTCTCACCTTCCTGAAGGTCCCTCCGAAGCATCTTCGGAGGAACCTCCAAGGAAGAGACAGTGCAAGAGGAAGCACGTCGACTCCCCTGACGAGTCTCTCACTTCGGACACCGACCTCGATGATGCGGAGGGGTCCCCCAAGTCGTCCTCTGATGATGTCTCCCTTGCGGACATTTTGGAAATCCTGAAGCAACGAGGTGACTGGCAGTCCAAACCCCCTTCCGCGGAGGAGTCTGTATTCCTCAAGGCCTTTGGGGCTCAGCCCTCCGCCTCCTGGGTGTCTCCGCCCTTCGATGAGCTTCTGGATTTGATCTCTCGAAGGGCATGGGAACACCCGGATTCTGTGGAACCGGTGCCAGCTCGTCCCAATAAATTTCTCTCAGCACCCCCCGAAAAGGATTTTCTCTCCAAAGGTGTGGCTGTAGATGCCCTGGTGGTGGCATCTGCTACCCAACAAGATGTGGCAGAGGCTTCAACGTCCGTCCATCCTCCTAATAAAGAGTCCAGGAGCATGGATCGGTACGGGAAGTGCACCCTTACTTCAGCAACCTTTACTTTAAGGTCTCTGAATTATCTGACGCACTTCACCAGACTTCAGAGGGATCTGGTCAAGGAACTTTCAGATACCCTCTCTGGTAACTTACCTGAGCAGTTGGCCCAGACGGTTAGCTCTCAGCTGGCTACCCTATCATCGTTATCAAACTCGTCCATGAGGCTCATTTCATATGCAGCCGAGGGGGCGAGCAGAGCGGCGGGAACAGGTGTTGCTCTACGGAGACAAGCCTGGCTCCGCCTGTGTCATTTTGCGGAAGCCTTAAAGTCTTCCTTTGCCGACGCTCCCTTTGATGGGTCCTCTCTGTTTGGACCCAAGGTAAAGGACACCTTGACTCGCTGTGAACAAGAGGGTAAGACTTTAACTGCCGTAGGAGCACGGTTTCCACTCCCTTCAGGCCTTATCCCAAGGCTAGAAGAGGGGGGAAAATGTTCCGAAAATCTCAAAAGCCTTACTCTTCACAGCAGAGCGATCCCCCTTCTAGAGGCAGAGGAGGGGGAAATTTTTCAGGAAGACGCCGTCCCAGAGGCGGCGGAGGCCCCCACAACACTGGAGACTGCGAGTCCTTTCGTGGCTCCTCAACCTTCCAGCATCCCTGAAGGATTGCCCGACTGTGCAGCTCCGGAGCCAGTCGGGGGTCGTTTTTCGAAGCACCTAAAGGCCTGGGAGAATATCACTCAGGACCGATGGGTGCTCTGAATCATCGCCGGAGGTTACACCATCCCCTTTTCTCATCCCCCCCTCCATCCCTAAATATCCCGGACCCGCCACCCAGTCAATGGGATCTTGCAGCCAACGAAATCTCAAAGCTGCTTCAAAAAGGAGACATCCAACCTGTCCCCGCAGACCAGACCGGATTAGGGACTTACTCAAGATTCTTTTTGGTGCCAAAAAAGACCGGGGACTTGAGGCCCATTTTGGATCTCAGGAAGCTAAATCGATCAGTGAAGAAGTCCAAGTTCTGGATGGTCACCTTGCAATCCATTCTCCCGCTGCTGGAGAAAGGTGTTTGGATGTGCTCCATAGATCTCAAGGACGCCTATTATCACATCCTGATAGATCAGGCGTCCAGGAGACACTTGCACTTCAGCCTGGGAGACAGTCATTTCCAGTTCCGTGCACTGCCCTTTGGTCTCACCACAGCCCCCAGGGTGTTCACCAAATGTTTGGCGGTGGTGACTGCTCACCTGAGAAGTCTAGGATTCCAGGTGTTTCCATACCTAGACGACTGGCTCCTAACTGCCACCTCCAGGCGTCTACTCTTGCAAAACCTAGCAGCCACTATATCTCTAGGCAACTCCCTAGGAATCACCTTCAATTGGACAAAGTCCGTGTTGCTGCCATCTCAGCGCATTTGGTTTATCGGAGTAGAGATAAACTCAAAGCAAATGCGGGTCTATCTTCCTACAGAGAGGATAGAAACACTACAGTCTCAAGTTCGAGCCTTGCTTCTCAAACGTCGAGCCCCAGCCAGGATGGTCCTACAACTGTTAGGTTCCATGTCGGCCACCGTTCTCCTAGTCCCCTTAGCAAGGTTACATATGAGGATTCTCCAGTGGCTCCTGTCAGTCCAGTGGTCTTATCAGGATCTCCCACTCAGTCACCACATTCTGATCACACAGACGTGCAAACAGGACCTTCGTTGGTGGCTTCTTTCCTCCAACCTGGATCAGGGGCGACCCTTCGTTCCACCACCTCCAGTGGTCACATTGACTACGGATGCCTCCCAGACGGGGTGGGGGGGGACATTACCTGGGCAGGTCAGTCCAAGGCAAGTGGCACTCCGAGAGTCTCCTCCACATCAACATACTGGAAATGAGGGCGGTGCTTCTATCGCTGCAAGCACTACACAGTTACCTCCCCCAGGGCATGATTGCCATTCAGTCCGACAACATGTCAGTAGTCTGGTACCTGAACAAGCAGGGAGGGACCAGATCCTACCCCCTTTGCAGAGAGGCCATGAAGGTATGGGATTGGGCGATTGCAACCAAACGTTTTCTGGTAGCAACACACATTCCAGGGAGATCCAATGTGATAGCAGACAGACTGAGCAGAACTATTCTCTCCCCTCACGAGTGGTCTCTGAACGACACAGTGGCAACTCAGATTTTCAGAAGATGGGGAACTCCTTGTTGCGACCTTTTTGCAACCCCCCTTAACACGAAATGCCAACAGTTCTTCTCTCTCACCCCAGTTCCGGGGGAGATTCCCAAGGACGCCCTAGTTCAAGCTTGGCCCACCAGTCTGCTATACGCCTTTCCACTGGTTCCCCTTCTTCCCAAGGTGATCCAGAAGGTGATTCGCTTGGAGAGCAAAATGATTCTAGTTGCCCCATACTGGCCTCGTCAAGTCTGGTTTCCCTTTCTTTGGAAATATGCACTGGACGGTCCATGGTTCCTGGACCAAGTTCCGGATCTCTTGACCCATCAGTCGGGACAGCTTCATCAGTCTCTCCACTCGTTGAAGTTGACAGCTTGGCTCCTCCTCTTCCGACCATAGTCAGGAACCATGCTTTGGACCCGGAAGTCATACATATCTTGTCCTCGGCCCACAAGACTTCTACCAAGAAAATGTATAGCAGCAAATGGAAGAGATTTGCTATTTGGGCCCAACTCCGGGGATTAGACCCCATGACAGCCCCGGTGTCAGACGTTCTGAAGTTTTTAGCTTCTCTGTTCAATCAAGGTTGTTTGGTCTCTACCATCAAGGTTCAATTGGCGGCTATTTCCAATTTTCACAAGAGCATAGAACCACCTTTGATGAGCAACAAGTTGTGTAATGCCTTCATGAAAGGTGCTGGGCTGCTGCGGCCCCCAATATCTCATCCCGCTCCACCGTGGGACCTTAATGTGGTGTTAGGTGCTTTGACCTCTTCCCCCTTTGAACCGGCAGCAACTTGTGACTTAAAATTTCTTTCTTGGAAGACTGCCTTATTAGTTGCTTTTACATCAGCCAGGAGAGTTTCGGAGCTTCAAGCCCTATGTGTCAAACCACCATATCTGTTTTTTCACATGGATAGAGTATCCCTCAGACCGAACCTATCCTTTGTTCCTAAGGTTTGTTCTAATTTTTGTCTGCAACAATCACTGGAACTTCCAGTTTTCTTCCCAACGTACTCAAACAGAGCGGAATACATCTTTCACACCTTGGATGTCCACAGACAATTACGCTTCTATTTGGATAGGATGCACCAAGCACGAAAAACAGATCAGTTGTTTGTGTCCTTTTCGGACAATAAATTGGGCAAAGCCGTCACGAAAGTCACTATTGCCAAGTGGATCAGCGACTGTATCAGTCATACTTATTTCATGTCTAACAAAGAGCTTACAGCTACAGTGAAAGCTCATTCTACCAGGGCTATGGCTACTTCGGCAGCTTTTCATTCCAGGCTTGCCATTAGTGACATTTGTGCGGCGGCTACATGGTCTTCTCCTCACACCTTTGTTTCTCATTACAAATTGGACGTGGCATCTCGGGGGCGAGCTTCCTTTGGTTCCACAGTTCTCAGGAGTGTTTTCCAATGAGCCACCCAGGAATCAGGTGCTAGGGACGCTCTCCCATCAGTACAGAATGCAGGCGAGATAGGATCACATTACATCTTTTAGTTATGTACTTACCATAACTTCAGATGTATGTGATCCATCTCCCCTACATTCCTAATAACCCACCCTCCTTCCCCCTGCCTTGGAGATCAGAAGAGACCGGACGGTCCGAGTTCAACTGTTTCCTCTCTTGAAACACCTGGCAATATTATATCAACAGTCTATGTGTGTGTGCATGTGTGCGGACAAACAAGATCTGGGGAAGCAGTGGTGGTGCATCCTGGGATGTGGGATAGCTCAGCCAATAAGAGACTTCGTTCTATAGTATAGCATGCCGAGTCAGAGCCGAGGATCGGCTCCGAACCCATCAGTACAGAATGTAGGTGAGATGGATCCCATACATCTGAAGTTATGGTAAGTACATAACTAAAAGTTCTGGTCTGCCCCTCCTGGTAAAGAGTTCTTGTCCAAGGGTGTAACGGTGGATGCCATTGTGGTGGCTGTGGCCATGAAGAAGGTGTTGGTGGAGACCTCTTCATCTGTTCATCCGCCAAGCAAGGAGTCTCGGCAGATGGACTGATTTGGGAAGCGTATTTTTAGTTCAGCGGCCTTTACATTTCGATCATTGAACTATCTCACACATTTCACGAGGTTGCAGAGGGATCTCCTCAAGGAGTTAGGAGATTCCATACAAGGTGCGTGTACTGAGGGAGTTCCTGACAAAATTTCTACCCAGATGTTCATCGTGTTTCACTGTTGCAGTCTTGACTGTAGGGTTCTCCCCTGCTGGCAGGCAGTCCTCGGCCGGCCAGAATCCCAAAGTCTGGGTCCGGCGTCGGCTGTTCAACCATGCTCCCTGACGTCAGAGTGCCAGGAGTACAAAGCTGACAGCCGACGCCATCTTCTCCAGTCTTTCTTGCCGTGCGGTGATAGCAGTTCGCAAGTGCCGGTCGGCTGACTCCTGACGATTTTTTCTGATAAACTTCAGTCCGAAGACTTTCTTCTCCACTCAAAGCTAAGTACCCCATTGGGGAAAGTTTTTCTTGCTCCAGTCCGATGTCAGAAAAAGTCAATAATTGAATTTCATGTGGGAAGCAAATACCTCATAAGGATTACTGTATTCCTTGCTTAGGTCCTGACCACGACGTAGCTAGTTGTCGGTTTTGTGCTAGATTCAATCAACGTACAATTAAACGAATGTACGATTTTGCTTTTCATTACTTCGGTAGGCGCTTTAACTACAAAATGTCGGATACGGTTCCGGCTACCAGAGTTCACAAACGTCGCAAGGATAAAGACAGGCCTCCGAGATCCAAATCTGATGATAGCGCACAAGCGGAGCCAGCTTCAGGTTCAGCCGTCGTCAGTGAGATGCTTTTGCAGCCCCTGTCATCGGCCGTTTCAGAACCGATGGCCGAAACGGACTCTCATGAGGAGCCAACCAGGCCTTTAAATATTTCTATTGCAGGACCTTCAGACAATGCTCCTTCGGATGGGTCCGTGGCCGCTGTGCAGGTACCGGCTTCCGAAGGGGATGTTCATCGTGCATACAGCTGCAGTCATAACAGATGGGTTCTCCTGCCATCAGGCGGGTCCTCGGTCAGCCGAATTTCAAAGTCTAGGTCCGGCGTCGGTTGTCGTCGCTTCTTCCCTGACGTCAGTGTGACAGGGGTATAAAGGAACCAGCTGACGCCATTTTCTTCAGTCTTTCTTGCCGCGTGGTGCCCGAAGCAGAAGCAGTTCGCAAGTGCCGGTCGGCCAGCTCCTGAAATTACGAAAATTTTGAAACCGAAGTCTCCTTGAAAGCTAAGTACCCCGTTGGGGAAGCTTTTCTTGCCTCAGATCGATGTCAGACAAAGTTAATAATTATATTTCATGTGGGAAGCAAATACCGCATAAGGATTTCCATTCCCTCTGTATACCTTGTTTAGGCACAGACCACGACGTCTCAGTCTGTCGCTTTTTTGCTGCATTCAACAAACGCACCATTAAGAGTTGGGCGGAGTTCGCCCAGCATTATTTTGGAAAAACATTTAACTATATTATGTCGTCGGATACTCCGACTCCAGTTTTGTCTAAAAAACGCAAAGATAAGGACCGATACACGAGGTCCGCAGCCTCTACCGACACCACGCCAAAGCCGACTACACGTGGTCCGGTTCTCAGCGAGGCGCCTACGCAGCCCCTGACTACCGACGACACTTCATTGGCGGTGTCTCCTGTGCCCGAGGTCGCAGGCTCCTCAGCCCACACCCAGACTACAGATACCGAAGCCACTCTTGGCGTTGAACCTCAAAAAGTGGACAGGTCTACCTCCACTCAAGGTGTCTTCAGACCTTCCTCTTCTTTTTCCATCAAGGCTTTCACTAAGTCTAAAGCAGCCATGCATTTTAAGAGACAAGCTACACAGGGCCCATCTCCAGGCCCCATGCCTAAAAAACAGATGCTTAAAATGGCTGAGGATTTAATTACTCTTATCAGGGGTTCTCAACCCCCACCGGACAAAAGGCCCAGAGTGGAGGAAGAATTCCCCCTCCTCTGATCAGGGCTCCATTATTTCAGAGCACTCTGATGATCAGGAACATTCTTACTCCCCTTTTGAAGACTCTGATGCAGAGGAGTCCATTCCTTCTGTATCCCCCCCAGAGGATTACTCATTTGGGGAAACTTTGCATACCTTAAGGGAACACTTCCACTGGGAAAGCCAAGATTATTCAGACTCCAAGAAAAGGCTTAGGAAATTTCTCTTGCTACCTCAGCAAAGGCCTCTGGCTATACCTCCTGTCTTGGACATCCTAGATGACGTTTACTCGGAGGCCTGCCTTAACCCGGAATCTCTGCCTCCAGCCCCAGTCAAGCCTGACAGGTACTACAGGGTTCCTGACTCACACCAATTTCTATACAAAAGCCATGCTGCTGACCCAGAAACAATCTCACAGCGCCCCAAGGGAATTAAGGCCTCCACTGCTAAAAATCCATTACCTTCCAAGAGAGATTCCAGATCCTTAGAAAGGTGGGGAAAAAAGGTATATACCTCGGCTACCTTAACCATGAGGGCCTTAAACTGTCAGTTCCATATGCTAAAATACCAACAGTTTTTGTTATCACAATTGAAAAGTAAAATGTCACAACCTGAACAACCAGACTTGAAGGAGTTGCAGGATTTGATGCATAGTGCAGAACAAGTGGGTAAGCATACCTTACAATGTGGTTTTGATGCTCTAGAGGCCTCATTTAGAGCTGCTGTTACAGGATCAGTCATACGTAGACATGCCTGGCTCAAGGAGCAAACCTTGCCTGATCATGTCAAAGCTAAATTACTAGATGCCCCTCTACAAAAGGATGTATTATTTGGTGCTAATGCTGAGGAGGTATTAAGGAAAATGGAGGAAAAGGCTAAATCAAAGCAAACTGTGAAAGATTTCCTACAGGTACAACCCCCACATTTCAGTAGAAATTGGCCTTCCAAAAATTGGTCCTTTCCAGCCACGGATAGACCCCAAAGAGGTAGATACAGGCGCCCGAGGGGCAGACGACAATCCCAAGGATCGTTTAGAGGCAGACAATGGCAAGCTCCTACACAAAGAGGTGGTGGGGATAACTCGCAGTCATTCAGAAAGCAAGCCCAATGACTTTCCCCTTTGCATGCCAAGCAAGACTCAAATGGCAGCCCCCTTAGGAGGAAAACTGGCATTATTTTCAAAAAATGGGCATATTGTCACAAAAGACAAATGGATCCTGGACATTATAAACAGGGACTACAGATTCCATTTTCACACCCTTCCAAAAATGAGAGGCATGCCAAACCTGCCACACAATCAAAGGGCAGAGGCACAAAGACAAATTACAGATCTCATAGACATGAAAGCTATTCAAGAGGTACCTACGCACAAACAAGGCCAAGGTTTTTATTCAAGACTATTCCTGGTACCAAGGATGGGAAAAGATTGGAGACCTATTTTGGACCTATCCATCCTAAACACATTTTTACTCGTACCAAAATTCAAGATGCTCACTGTACAGCAGCTTCTTCCCATGCTGGGCAAGGAGTCTTGGCTGGTAACATTGGACCTCAAGGAGGCATACCTGCATGTCCCAGTCAGACAAAATTGCAGAAGATACCTCAGATTTCTTGCAGGTTCAACCCATTATCAATTCTCTGCATTGCCCTTTGGCTTATCTACTGCGCCCAGAGTATTCATGAAATGCCTGGCATCAGTAATTGCCTACTGCAGACTTCAAGGGATACAAATATACCCCTATTTGGACGACTGCCTGATCCAAGCGGACAGCAAGCACATTCTTCTGAAACATCTGGCTTATGTAATAATGTTGTTGAACTCTCTGGGATACACAGTCAACAAAAGAAATCAAGGCTAATACCCTCTCGGAAGATAATTTACCTGGGTGCCAACTTGGACACAAACACCCAGATGGCCTATCTCACGCCAGGGAAGCAGGAGCAACTAACTCAATACTTCAGAGCACTAGCAAATTGCACCAGGCTGACTGCAAGGAAAATCCTGCAGGCTCTGGGATTCATGGCATCTTGCATCTTACTAATCCCATGTGCAAAGCTGCATATGAGGAAACTTCAGTGGTACCTGAAAAACCTATGGTCTCAACACAGCCACAGTTTGGAAACAATAATACCACTAATTCCATGTCTACAAAAGGAGTTTCTGTGGTGGGCTCAAGCATGCCAAACAAACACAGGTCTTCCATTCAGCAAGCCTCAAGCAAATCAAGTCATCTCAACAGACGCCTCGGACTATGCCTGGGGGGCGCACATGACAGATCGGTGCATTCAGGGCAAATGGTCCCAAAAAGAAAAGCACCTTCACATCAATCAAAAGGAAGTGCTAGCAGTAATAAATGCTATTATAGCTTTCAAAGACCTTCTGCAACCAGGTAAACTATTGATAAGAATGGACAACACCACAGTTATGTGGTACATAAACAGGGAGGAACACATTCATACCCCCTATGCAGACTGGCCATGTCACTTTGGAACATGGCCATGGACTTACAAATCGAACTACAAGCACAGTACTTGCCAGGCAAGGAAAACATGCTGGCAGACAACCTAAGCAGAAATATGACAGATCCACACGAATGGAAGTTGCATCCAAAAGTTTTTACAGAGATAATCCAAGCATGGGGAAGGCCAGACATAGATCTCTTTGCCTCCCTCAAAAATCACCAATTGACAAAATTCTGCTCAAGGATTTTCCATCCAAAGGCCTGGAGAATGGACGCTCTCTCTTTCAGTTGAACATCAATGACAGTTTATGCCTTCCCACCTCTTCCTCTGCTGCCCAAAGTTCTATTGAAAACCAGAGAAGACAGACCAAAGATGATTCTCATTGCTCCAGACTGGCCAAGACAACACTGGTACCCACTCCTGAGGAGCCTGACGACTCCCCACCATGGAACCTGCCTCTAATGCCTCTTCTCCTGACTCAGAACAGCTTCAAAACTCTTCACAGCCAGCTAAAAACACTCAATCTAGCCACATGAAAGATTCCTTAGCATCACAACAGACCCTACTCTCCAAGGAGGTGCAGGATGTCATTTTGGAGGCCAGATGGCTGTCAACTAGAAAAGCTTACTCCGCAAAATGGAAATGGTTTTGTGTCTGGAATGAGAAAAGGGCCAGGATCCTGGAAAACTGAATTTAGCTCAAATACTACAGTATCTAGCTGAGCTGCTAAGCAGTGGACTTTCATTTCCCCCTGGGGTGGAGGTTTTCGGGTCGGTTCCCGACCGCTTACTTCCAACCTTCACCCTTCGTAAGAGTTCGGTACCCGCAATGGACCTCCTCTGTCGACCCCTGGGTGACGCTTCGGGGACCGATGTTTTCGGTCCAGCCTCCCTCTGGGAGTGCGCCGGCTGCGGGGAAGTGCGTTGTCTACTGTTGTGGCTCTCGAGGTCGGACCTTCCCAGGACTTCTGGGGTCCCGCCTTCAGGGCCATGAGGAGGTGCTTTGGCCAAATCTTCCCTTGGCCACCTCCACCGCTCTCACACGTCACCTTCCCTTGGCATGGAGACTGGATTTCCTTTGTAGTCCCCTTGTCTCAAGACAGTGGAGCCCTTGGGGCCTGAGGCCACCCCATCGGGGGTTCCTCACCTTCTGAAGGTCCCTCCTAGGAAGCATCTTCTCGGAGTGGAACCTCCAAGGAAGAGACAGTGCAAGAGTGGAGCAATGCCGACTCTGATGACGCAGTCTCTCTCACTGACACCGACCTCGATGATGCGGAGAGGTCCCCAAGTCCATCCTCTGATGATGTCTCCCTTTGCGGACATTTTGGAAATCCTGAAGCAAACGAGGTGACTGGCAGTCCAAACCCCCTTCCGCTGTGAGGAGTCTGTATTCCTCAAGGCCTTTGGGGCTCAGCCCTCCGCCTCCTCGGGTGTCTCCATGCACTTCGATGAGCTTCTGGATTTGATCTCTCGAAGGGCATGGGAACACCCGGATTTCTGTGGAACCGATTGCTGCTCGTCTCAATAAATTTCTCTCAGCACCCCCTCAGGTGCTACTTTCTCTCCAAAGTGTGTGGCTGTAGATGCCCTGGTGGTGGAATCTGTTACCCAACAAGATGTGGCAGAGGCTTCAACGTCCGTCCATCCTCCTAATAAAGAGTCCAGGAGCATGAATCGGTACGGGAAGTGCACTCTTACTTCAGCAACCTTTACTTTAAGGTCTCTGAATTATTTTCCGCTGACGCACTTCACCAGACTTCAGAGGGATCTGGTCAAGGAACTTTCAGATACCCTCTCTGGTAACTTACCTGAGCAGTTGGCCCAGACGGTTAGCTCTCAGCTGGCTACCCTATCATCGTTATCAAACTCGTCCATGAGGCTCATTTCATATGCAGCCGAGGGGGCAGTAGAGCGTGGAACAGGTGTTGCTCACGGAGACAAGCCTGGCCTCGCCAGGTCATTTTGGCGGAAGCCTTAAAGTCTTCCTTTGCCGACGCCCTTTGCAGGCATGGGTCCTCTCTGTTTGGACCCAAGGTAAAGGACACCTTGACTCGCTGTGAACAAGAGGGTAAGACTTTAACTGCCGTAGGGAGCACGGTTTCCACTCCTTCAGGCCTTATCCCAAGGCTAGAAGAGGGGGAAATGTTCCAAAATCTCAAAAGCCTTACTCTTCACAGCAGAGCGATCCCCTTCTAGAGGCAGAGGAGGGGAAATTTTTTCAGGAAGACGCCGTCCCAGAGGCGCGGAGGCCCCACAACACTGGAGACTGCAGTCCTTTCGCGGCTCCTCAACCTTCCAGCATCCCTGAAGGATTGCCCGACTGTGCAGCCCGAGCCAGTCGGGGGTCGCTTTTTTCAAGCACCTAAAGGCCTGGGAGAATATCACCAGGACCGATGGGTGCTCTGAATCATCGCCGGAGGTTACACCATCCCTTTTCTCATCCCCCTCCATCCCTAAATATCCCGACCCGCCACCCAGTCAATGGGATCTTGCAGCCAAAAATCTCAAAGCTGCTTCAAAAAGGAGACATCCAACCTGTCCCCGCGAGACCAGACCGGATTAGGGACTTACTTCAAGATTCTTTTTGGTGCCAAAAAGACCGGGACTTGAGGCCCATTTGGATCTCAGGAAGCTAAATCGATCAGTGAAGAAGTCCAAGTTCTGGATGGTCACCTTGCAATCCATTCTCCGCTGCTGGAGAAAGGTGTTTGGATGTGCTCCATAGATCTCAAGGACGCCTATTATCACATCCTGATAGATCAGGCGCCCAGGAGACACTTGCACTTCAGCCTGGGAGACAGACATTTCCAGTTACGTGCAGTGACCTTTGGCCACACCACAGCCCCCAGGGTGTTCACCAAATGTTTGGCGGTGGTGACTGCTCACCTGAGAAGTCTAGGATTCCAGGTGTTTCCATACCCAGACGACTGGCTCCTAACTGCCACCTCCAGGCGCTACTCTTGCAAAACCTAGCAGCCACTATATCTCTAGGCAACTCCCTAGGAATCACCTTCAATTGGACAAAGTCCGTGTTGCTATCTCAGCCACATTTGGTTTATCGGAGTAGAGATAAACTCAAAGCAAATGCGGTCTATCTTCCTACAGAGAGGATAGAAACACTACAGTCTCAAGTTCGAGCCTTGCTTCTCAAACGTCGAGCCCCAGCCAGGATGGTCCTACAACTGTTAGGTTCCATGTCGGCCACCGTTCTCCTAGTCCCCTTTAGCAAGGTTACATATGAGGATTCTCCAGTGGCTCCTGTCAGTCCAGTGGTCTTATCAGGATCTCCCACTCAGTCACCACATTCTGATCACACAGACGCAAACAGGACCTTTGGTGGCTTCTTTCCTCCAACCTGGATCAGGCTTACCCTTCGCTCCACCACCTCCAGTGGTCACATTGACTCACGGATGCCTCCCAGATGGGGTGTGGGGACATTACCTGGGCAGGTCAGTCCAAGGCAAGTGGCACTCAGAGTCTCCTCCACATCAACATACTGGAAATGAGGGCGTGCTTCTATCGCTGCAAGCACTACAGTTACCTCCCCAGGGCATGATTGCCATTCAGTCCGACAACATGTCAGTAGTCTGGTACCTGAACAAGCAGGGAGGGACCAGATCCTACCCCTTTGCAGAGAGGCCATGAAGGTATGGGATTGGGCGATTGCAAACCAAACGCTTTCTGGTAGCAACACACATTCCAGGGAGATCCAATGATAGCAGACAGACTGAGCAGAACTATTCTCTCCCCTCACGAGTGGTCTCTGAACGACACAGTGGCAACTCAGATTTTCAGAAGATGGGGAACTCCTTGTTGCGACCTTTTTGCAACCCCCCTTAACACGAAATGCCAACAGTTCTTCTCTCTCACCCCAGTTCCGGGGGAGATTCCTAAGGACGCCTAGTTCAAGCTTGGCCCACCAGTCTGCTATACGCCTTTCCACTGGTTCCCCTTCTTCCCAAGGTGATCCAGAAGGTGATTCGCTTGGAGAGCAAAATGATTCTAGTTGCCCCATACTGGCCTCGTCAAGTCTGGTTTCCCTTTCTTTGGAAATATGCACTGGACGGTCCATGGTTCCTGGACCAAGTTCCGGATCTCTTGACCCATCAGTCGGGACAGCTTCATCAGTCTCCACTCGTTGAAGTTGACAGCTTGGCTCCTCCTCTTCCGACCATAGTCAGGGAACCATGCTTTGGACCCGAAGTCATACATATCTTGTCCTCAGCCCACAAGACTTCTACTAAGAAAATGTATAGCAGCAAATGGAAGAGATTTGCTATTTGGGCCCAACTCCGGGGATTAGACCCCATGACAGCCCCGGTGTCAGAGGTTCTGAAGTTTTAGCTTCTCTGTTCAATCAAGGTTGTTTGGTGCTCTACCATCAAGGTTCAATTGTCGCTATTTCCAATTTTCACAAGAGCATAGAACCACCTTTGATGAGCAACAAGTTGTGTAATGCCTTCATGAAAGGTGCTGGCTGCTCATTGCCTCATATCTCATCCCGCCTCCACCGTGGGACCTTAATGTGGTGTTAGGTGCTTTGACCTCTTCCCTTTGAACCGCAGCAACTTGTGACTTAAAAATTTTCTTTCTTGGAAGACTGCCTCATTAGTTGCTTTTACATCAGCCAGGAGAGTTGAGACTTGCCCTATGTGTCAAACCACCATATCTGTTTTTTCACATGGATAGAGTATCCCTCAGACCGAACCTATCCTTTGTTCCTAAGGTTTGTTCTAATTTTTGTCTGCAACAATCACTGGAACTTCCAGTTTTCTTCCCAACGCATGCTCAAACAGAGGAATACATCTTTCACACCTTGGATGTCCACAGACAATTACGCTTCTATTTGGATAGGATGCACCAAGTAGAAAAACAGATCAGTTGTTTGTGTCCTTTTCGGACAATAAATTGGGCAAAGCCGTCACGAAAGTCACTATTGCCAAGTGGGATCAGCGACTGTATCAGTCATACTTATTTCATGTCTAACAAAGAGCTTACAGCTACAGTGAAAGCTCATTCTACCAGGGCTATGGCTACTTCGCAGCTTTTCATTCCAGGCTTGCCATTAGTGACATTTGTGCGGGCGGACTACATGGTCTTCTCCTCACACCTTTGTTTCTCATTACAAATTGGACGGCATCTCGGGGCGAAGCTTCCTTTGGTTCCACAGTTCTCAGGAGTGTTTTCCAATGAGCCAC
Organism: Protopterus annectens; assembly: GCF_019279795.1. Lineage (NCBI taxonomy): Eukaryota > Metazoa > Chordata > Ceratodontiformes > Protopteridae > Protopterus > Protopterus annectens. The sequence goes on from NC_056732.1 coordinate 1,298,770,010, forward strand.
CCAGGAATCAGGTGCTAGGACGCTCCCATCAGTACAGAATGTAGGCGAGATAGGATCACATTACATCTTTTAGTTATGTACTTACCATAACTTCAGATGTATGTGATCCATCTCCCCTACATTCCTAATAACCCACCCTCCTTCCCCCTGCCTTGGAGATCAGAAGAGACCGGACGGTCCGAGTTCAACTGTTTCCTCTCTTGAAACACCTGGCAATATTATATCAACAGTCTATGTGTGTGTGCATGTGTGCGGACAAACAAGATCTGGGGAAGCAGTGGTGGTGCATCCTGGGATGTGGGATAGCTCAGCCAATAAGAGACTTCGTTCTATAGTATAGCATGCCGAGTCAGAGTCAGGCGAGGATCGGCTCAACCCATCAGTACAGAATGTAGGTGAGATGGATCCCATACATCTGAAGTTATGGTAAGTACATAACTAAAAGTTCTGGTCTGCCCTCCTGGTAAAGAGTTCTTGTCCAAGGGTGTAACGGTGGATGCCATTGTGGTGGCTGTGGCCATGAAGAAGGTGTTGGTGGAGACCTCTTCATCTGTTCATCCGCCAAGCAAGGAGTCTCTGCAGATGGACTGATTTGGGAAGCGTATTTTTAGTTCAGCTGCCTTTACATTTCGATCATTGAACTATCTCACACACATTTCACGAGGTTGCAGAGGGATCTCTCAAGGAGTTAGGAGATTCCATACAAGGTGTACTGAGGGAGTTCCTGACAAAATTTCTACCCAGATGTTCATCGTGTTTCACTGTTGCAGTCTTGACTGTAGGGTTCTCCCCTGCTGGCAGGCAGTCCTCGGCCGCCAGAATCCCAAAGTCTGGGTCGGCGTCGGCTGTTCAACCATGCTCCTGACGTCAGAGTGCCAGGAGTACAAAGCTGACAGCCGACGCCATCTTCTCCAGTCTTTCTTGCCGTGGCGGTGATAGCAGTTCGCAAGTGCCGGTCGGCTGACTCCTGACGCATTTTTTCTGATAAACTTCAGTCCGAAGACTTTCTTCTCCACTCAAAGCTGGTACCCTATTGGGGAAAGTTTTTCTTGCTCCAGTCCGATGTCAGAAAAAGTCAATAATTGAATTTCATGTGGGAAGCAAATACCTCATAAGGATTACTGTATTCCTTGCTTAGGTCCTGACCACGACGTAGCTAGTTGTCGGTTTTGTGCTAGATTCAATCAACGCATAATTAAAACGAATGTACGATTTTGCTTTTCATTACTTGATAGGCGCTTTAACTACAAAATGTCGGATACGGTTCCGGCTACCAGAGTTCACAAACGTCGCAAGGATAAAGACAGGCCTCCGAGATCCAAATCTGATGATAGCGCACAAGCGGAGCCAGCTTCAGGTTCAGCCGTCGTCAGTGAGATGCTTTTGCAGCCCCTGTCATCGGCCGTTTCAGAACCGATGGCCGAAACGGACTCTCATGAGGAGCCAACCAGGCCTTTAAATATTTCTATTGCAGGACCTTCAGACAATGCTCCTTCGGATAGGTCCGTGGCCGCTGTGCAGGTACCGGCTTCCGAAGGGGATGTTCATCGTGCATACAGCTGCAGTCATAACAGATGGGTTCTCCTGCCATCAGGCGGGTCCTCGGTCAGCCGAATTTCAAAGTCTAGGTCCGGCGTCGGTTGTCGTCGCTTCTTCCCTGACGTCAGTGTGACAGGGGTATAAAGGAACCAGCTGACGCCATTTTCTTCAGTCTTTCTTGCCGCGTGGTGCCCGAAGCAGAAGCAGTTCGCAAGTGCCGGTCGGCCAGCTCCTGAAATTACGAAAATTTTGAAACCGAAGTCTCCTTGAAAGCTAAGTACCCCGTTGGGGAAGCTTTTCTTGCCTCAGATCGATGTCAGACAAAGTTAATAATTATATTTCATGTGGGAAGCAAATACCGCATAAGGATTTCCATTCCCTCTGTATACCTTGTTTAGGCACAGACCACGACGTCTCAGTCTGTCGCTTTTTTGCTGCATTCAACAAACGCACCATTAAGAGTTGGGCGGAGTTCGCCCAGCATTATTTTGGAAAAACATTTAACTATATTATGTCGTCGGATACTCCGACTCCAGTTTTGTCTAAAAAACGCAAAGATAAGGACCGATACACGAGGTCCGCAGCCTCTACCGACACCACGCCAAAGCCGACTACACGTGCTCCGGTTCTCAGCAGGCCACGCAGCCCCTGACTACCGACGACACTTCATTGGCGGTCTCCTGTGCCCGAGGTCGCAGGCTCCTCAGCCCACACCCAGACTACAGATACGAAGCCACTCTTGGCGTTGAACCTCAAAGTGGACAGGTCTACCTCCACTCAAGGTGTCTTCAGACCTTCCTCTTCTTTTTCCATCAAGGCTTTCACTAAGTCTAAAGCAGCCATGCATTTTAAGAGACAAGCTACACAGGGCCCATCTCCAGGCCCCATGCCTAAAAAACAGATGCTTAAAATGGCTGAGGATTTAATTACTCTTATCAGGGTTCTCAACCCCACCGACAAAGGCCCAGAGTGGAGGAAGAATCCCCCGGCTCTGATCAGGGCTCCATTATTTGAGAGCACTCTGATGACCAGGAAGATTCTTCACCCCTTTTGAAGACTCTGATGCAGAGGAGTCCATTCCTTCTGTATCCCCGCCAGAGGATTACTCATTTGGGGAAACTTTGCATACCTTAAGGGAACACTTCCACTGGGAAGGCCAAGATTATTCAGACTCCAAGAAAAGGCTTAGGAAATTTCTCTTGCTACCTCAGCAAAGGCCTCTGGCTATACCTCCTGTCTTGGACATCCTAGATGACGTTTACTGAGGCCTGCCTTAACCCGAATCTCTGCCTCCAGCCCCAGTCAAGCCTGACAGGTACTACAGGGTTCCTGACTCACACCAATTTCTATACAAAAGCCATGCTGCTGACCCAGAAACAATCTCACAGCGCCCCAAGGGAATTAAGGCCTCCACTGCTAAAAATCCATTACCTTCCAAGAGAGATTCCAGATCCTTAGAAAGGTGGGGAAAAAGGTATATACCTCGGCTACCTTAACCATGAGGGCCTTAAACTGTCAGTTCCATATGCTAAAATACCAACAGTTTTTGTTATCACAATTGAAAAGTAAAATGTCACAACCTGAACAACCAGACTTGAAGGAGTTGCAGGATTTGATGCATAGTGCAGAACAAGTGGGTAAGCATACCTTACAATGTGGTTTTGATGCTCTAGAGGCCTCATTTAGAGCTGCTGTTACAGGATCAGTCATACGTAGACATGCCTGGCTCAAGGAGCAAACCTTGCCTGATCATGTCAAAGCTAAATTACTAGATGCCCCTCTACAAAAGGATGTATTATTTGGTGCTAATGCTGAGGAGGTATTAAGGAAAATGGAGGAAAAGGCTAAATCAAAGCAAACTGTGAAAGATTTCCTACAGGTACAACCCCCACATTTCAGTAGAAATTGGCCTTCCAAAAATTGGTCCTTTCCAGCCACGGATAGACCCCAAAGAGGTAGATACAGGCGCCGAGGGGCAGACGACAATCCCAAGGATCGCTTAGAGGCAGACAATGGCAAGCTCCTACACAAAGAGGTGGTGGGGATAACTCGCAATCATTCAGAAAGCAAGCCCAATGACTTCCCCTTTGCATGCCAAGCAAGACTCAAATGGCAGCCCCCTTAGGAGGAAAACTGGCATTATTTTCAAAAAATGGGCATATTGTCACAAAAGACAAATGGATCCTGGACATTATAAACAGGGACTACAGATTCCATTTTCACACCCTTCCAAAAATGAGAGGCATGCCAAACCTGCCACACAATCAAAGGGCAGAGGCACAAAGACAAATTACAGATCTCATAGACATGAAAGCTATTCAAGAGGTACCTACGCACAAACAAGGCCAAGGTTTTTATTCAAGACTATTCCTGGTACCAAGATGGGAAAAGATTGAGACCTATTTTGGACCTATCCATCCTAAACACATTTTACTGTACCAAAATTCAAGATGCTCACTGTACAGCAGCTTCTTCCCATGCTGGGCAAGGAGTCTTGGCTGGTAACATTGGACCTCAAGGAGGCATACCTGCATGTCCCAGTCAGACAAAATTGCAGAAGATACCTCAGATTTCTTGCAGGTTCAACCCATTATCAATTCTCTGCATTGCCCTTTGGCTTATCTACTGCGCCCAGAGTATTCATGAAATGCCTGGCATCAGTAATTGCCTACTGCAGACTTCAAGGGATACAAATATACCCCTATTTGGACGACTGCCTGATCCAAGCGGACAGCAAGCACATTCTTCTGAAACATCTGGCTTATGTAATAATGTTGTTGAACTCTCTGGGATACACAGTCAACAAAAAGAAATCAAGGCTAATACCCTCTCGGAAGATAATTTACCTGGGTGCCAACTTGGACACAAACACCCAGATGGCCTATCTCACGCCAGGGAAGCAGGAGCAACTAACTCAATACTTCAGAGCACTAGCAAATTGCACCAGGCTGACTGCAAGGAAAATCCTGCAGGCTCTGGGATTCATGGCATCTTGCATCTTACTAATCCCATGTGCAAAGCTGCATATGAGGAAACTTCAGTGGTACCTGAAAAACCTATGGTCTCAACACAGCCACAGTTTGGAAACAATAATACCACTAATTCCATGTCTACAAAAGGAGTTTCTGTGGTGGGCTCAAGCATGCCAAACAAACACAGGTCTTCCATTCAGCAAGCCTCAAGCAAATCAAGTCATCTCAACAGACTTCGGACTATGCCTGGGGGGCGCACATGACAGATCGGTGCATTCAGGGCAAATGGTCCCAAAAAGAAAAGCACCTTCACATCAATCAAAAGGAAGTGCTAGCAGTAATAAATGCTATTATAGCTTTCAAAGACCTTCTGCAACCAGGTAAACTATTGATAAGAATGGACAACACCACAGTTATGTGGTACATAAACAGGGAGGAACACATTCATACCCCCTATGCAGACTGGCCATGTCACTTTGGAACATCGCCATGGACTAACAAATCGAACTACAAGCACAGTACTTGCCAGGCAAGGAAAACATGCTGGCAGACAACCTAAGCAGAAATATGACAGATCCACACGAATGGAAGTTGCATCCAAAAGTTTTTACAGAGATAATCCAAGCATGGGGAAGGCCAGACATAGATCTCTTTGCCTCCCTCAAAAATCACCAATTGACAAAATTCTGCTCAAGGATTTTCCATCCAAAGGCCTGGAGAATGGACGCTCTCTCTTTCAGTTGAACATCAATGACAGTTTATGCCTTCCCACCTCTTCCTCTGCTGCCCAAAGTTCTATTGAAAACCAGAGAAGACAGACCAAAGATGATTCTCATTGCTCCAGACTGGCCAAGACAACACTGGTACCCACTCCTGAGGAGCCTGACGCACTCCCCACCATGGAACCTGCCTCTAATGCCTCTTCTCCTGACTCAGAACAGCTTCAAAACTCTTCACAGCCAGCTAAAAACACTCAATCTAGCCACATGAAAGATTCCTTAGCATCACAACAGACCCTACTCTCCAAGGAGGTGCAGGATGTCATTTTGGAGGCCAGATGGCTGTCAACTAGAAAAGCTTACTCCGCAAAATGGAAATGGTTTTGTGTCTGGAATGAGAAAAAGGGCCAGGATCCTGGAAAACTGAATTTAGCTCAAATACTACAGTATCTAGCTGAGCTGCTAAGCAGTGGACTTTCATTCTCCTCCATCAAAATCCACACCTCAGCCATTTCTGCAGAATACAACACTGATCCACCCTTATTCTCTCACCCTCTCTTAAGACAGTTCCTCAGAGGGGCTAAGAATCTAAGACCCCCAAGGAAACAACCAATACCAGCTTGGGATCTCAATTTCATTCTGGAAAAACTGACCTTGCCTCCCTTTGAGCCTGCTGCCTCATCAGATTTGCAATATTTGTCTTGGAAAACAGCTTTCCTTTTGGCTATCACCTCAGCTCGTAGAGTTTCAGAACTACAAGCTCTCATGGCTGTGCAGCCTTTTATCATCTTCCATCAGGACAGAGATTCCTTACGAACCAACCCGTCCTTTATGCCTAAAGTGGTATCCAGGGTAGCTTTGAATCAGGCCATACACTTACCTACCTTTTATCCTAATCCTCAAAACAAAGGGGAGAGATTACTACATTTCTTGGACATCCACAGACAACTGCATTATTATTTGGACAGAACAAAGCCTTTCAGAAAATCAGAACAGCTCTTCGTGTCCTATGCTATAGGAGCTCAAGGAAAGCCAATTTCCAAACAGACAGTCTCAAAATGGATAGCCCACTGCATACGCTTTTGCTATTCTTTTCATGGCAAAACTGTACCTACAGGCATCAAATCTCACTCCACAAGGGCCACAGCTACCTCTGCAGCTTTCCTCAGAGGAGTTCCTACCAAAGATATTTTGGAAGCAGCCACTTGGAGTTCTGTGCATACCTTCTCCAAGCACTACCACCTACCATTATACTCCAAAACTAGAGCAGGCTTTACCACTGCAGTTTTGCAGGGCATCCTGGCTCCTCCTAGTTCCACCTAGTGCCTACCACCCTTTTCTTAGCTTTGGGATTCTACCCATCTGTTATGACTGCAGCTGTATGCACGATGAACATAGTACAGTTTTGTACCTACCATAAATGTAGATGTTCGAGTGCTAATACAGCTGCAGTCCAGGTTTCCCTCCCTCCTTCCCCTCTTGGGACAGGCCTATTGGCTAACACCTCCTCATACAACCTGATTGGGGTATTCATTTATGGTGTATTTGCTTGCAACTACTGTATTTTGATTATATTGCATTGCTTTATTACACAAATTTATTTATTGCCTTCCTTCTGGGGGCATCTGACATCTGGGGTAAGAAAAACAAGAAAATGGCGTCGGCTGGTTCCTTTATACCCCTGTCGCACTGACGTCAGGGAAGAAGCGACAACAACCGACGCCGGACCTAGACTTTGGAATTCGACCGACCGAGGACCCGCCTGACGGCAGGAGAACCCATCTGTTATGACTGCAGCTGTATTAGCACTCAAACATCTACATTTATGGTAGGTACAAAACTGTACTTTTTCAGGCCTACTCAGATTCTAATAAAGGCAAAGACAAAGGTAAAGACTCCTTCTCAATCAAAGACTGCAACACAGGCCTCTTCTGAACCGGCTCCCAAGTCACAGAAACAGTTACTCAAGATGGCGGAGGATTTACTTGCTATGATTAGGGGTTCACATCCCCCTCCAGATAAAAGGCCTAGGCAGGATGTTTATTATGATTCCTCTGGTCAGGCTTCTGTTTCTTCAGTTTCTTCTTCTGACCAGGAATATTCTTTCCCTCCTTATGAGGATTCTGATGCTGAGGAATCCATTCCTTCAGCTTCTCCCCCTGAGGATTTCTCTTTTGGGGAAACTTTGCATGAAATGAGGGAACATTTCCACTGGGAAGGACAGGAGTATTCAGAATCTAAGAAAAGACTAAGGGATTTTCTTCTTCTCCCCCAACATTAGACCCCTGGCTATTCCTCCTGTTTTGGATATTGTGGATGATGCTTTTTCGGAGGCTGACTTAACCCCTGACTCTTTTCCTCCTGCTCCTGTCAAGCCTGATAGATATTACAGGGTTCCTGATTTCCACCAGTTTTTATACAAGAACCCTTCTGCTGACCCTGAAACCATTTCTCGGGGTCCTAAGGGAGTTAAGGCCGCTTCTGCCAAAAATCCCATTCCCACTGAAAAGGATTCCAGATCTTTAGAAAGATGGGGCAAAAAAGTGTACACTTCTGCTACTTTGTCCATTAGGGCTTTAAACTGTCAGTTTCATATGCTGAAATACCAGCAATTTCTCTTGTCTGTTTTAAAACAAAAGCTTACTTCCATTTCTGCCTGTGCAGATGATAAGGAATTACATGACTTATTGCATGCCACTGAACAAGTTGGGAAGCATGGTTTACACTGTGGATTTGATGCCTTGGAGGCTTCTTGTAGGGCTGCTGCCTTCAGCACAGTCATTAGAAGTCTTGCATGGCTAAAGGAACAAAATTTGCCAGAACAAGTAAAAGCTAAATTATTGGATGCTCCTGTTCAGCATAATGTTTTGTTTGGATCAAAAGCTGAAGAGGTGATTAAAAAGATGGAGGATAAGGCGAAATCCATGCAAACAGTTAAAGATTTCTTACAAGTACAGCCACCTAGATTTAGCAGGAATTGGCCTTCTAAAAATTGGTCCTTTCCCACTTCAGACAGGCCTCAGAGGGGTAGATATAGACGCTCCAGAGGAAGGCCTCAAACACAAGCTTCTTATAGACCAAGACAGTGGACTGCTTCCACCCCTAGGGGAGGAGAGGACAGGTCACAAACTCATAGGAAATTAACTCAATGACTTCCTCTGTTGGGCTGCAGGAAGTTCTTGCCTGGAAGCCCCTCTCGGAGGAAAACTCTCTCTTTTTTTATCAAAATTGGACTCAAATAACCCAAGACAAGTGGGTTCTGGATGTGGTTTTAAGAGGTTACAAATTCCATTTTCATACCCTGCCAAGGCCAAGCGGATGGCCAGACCTTCCAAAACATCAGTGGACAGAGGCCTTAAACCAAGTGGAAGCTCTTTTGGCTATGAAAGCCATAGAACTGGTTCCACTTTCAGAGATGGGACAAGGTTTTTACTCAAGGCTCTTTCTAGTTCCCAGGAAGCAAAACTCATGGAGACCCATTCTGGATCTGTCAGTCTTGAACACCTTTCTAGAGATTCCAAAATTCAAGATGCTTACTCTACAGCAGCTACTTCCAATGCTGTCCAAAGATGCATGGATGGTAACTTTGGATTTAAAGGAGGCATATTTATACATTCCCATCAGGCAGGAATGCAGAAAATACCTCAGGTTCAAGGCCGGATCGAGGCACTTTCAATTCTCTGCGCTGCCCTTTGGATTGTCTACTGCGCCCAGGGTCTTCACCAAATGCCTGGCTCCAGTAGTAGCTTACTGCAGACTGAAGGGAATTCAAATTTACCCTTATCTGGACGATTGTCTAATTCAGGCAGACAGCAAGGATGTCTTACTTCAGCATCTAGAATTTATACAAAACCTCCTCAAGTTCCTGGGATTCTCTGTAAACATAAAAAAGTCAAATTTGACACTGTCACAACAGATAACTTTTCTGGATGCTCTTCTAAACAGATGGCATTTCTGACATCCAAAAAACAATTACAGCTGGCTTCAACTTTCAAAACCTTGGCAACTTTAACTCCGCTATCTGCAAGGAGATTCCTGCAGGCTTTGGGTTACATGGCCTCCTGCATCCTTCTCGTACCATATGCAAGACTACACATGAGGAAAATACAGTGGTACCTAAAAAGTGTATGGTCTCAGCATTGCCACAGTTTAGACATATACTGATCTCCGTCCTGCCTTGCCTTCAAAAGGAATTTCTTTGGTGGTCCAGGGCATGTACTCTAAACAAAGGGAAACCCTTCTGTCTGCTTCCTGCCACTCAGATTCTAACCACGGACACCTCGGATTATGCTTGGGGAGCCCATTTTCAGGGCAACTGTCTGCAGGGCCTTTGGACAAAGGATCAGAAGCACCTGTATATCAATTTAAAGGAAATGTTAGCTGTTCAGAAAGCTCTAATGGCTTTCAGGAATCTTCTACAACCATGACAACTACTAATACGGACAGACAACACCACAGTTATGTGGTACATAAACAAGCAAGGGGGATCTCATTCCTACCCCCTTTGCAGACTAGCCATGGATCTATGGAACACAGCTCTAGCTTGCAATCTGGACCTTCAAGCTCAGTTTCTACCAGGGAAGCTAAACTTCCTGGCAGACAGTCTGAGCAGAAACCTTTCGGATCCACATGAGTGGATGCTGGACACCAAAATATTCAGGATGATAACAGCAGTCTGGGGATGTCCTCACATAGACCTCTTTGCATCCCATCTCAATCATCAACTACAGAATTTTTGCACTAGGACCTTCCACAAAGAAGCTTGGAAAGTGGATGCCCTATCATTCAGTTGGAGGAACCTCTCGGGATATGCCTTTCCGCCTCTTCCTCTTCTTCCACGGGTATTATTAAAGATAAAACAGGACAAGCCCCAAGATGATAATCTTGCTGGCCCCAAATTGGCCTTGACAGTTTTGGTACCCAACTCTAAAAAACCTATGTCTGGAGCCCCCTTGGGTTTTACCTCAGTCTCCGAACCTTCTGTCCCAACATCAGGGTCAGGTTCTACACTCTCATGTCAGAACTCTCAGCCTGGCGGCCTGGTTAATCCAGGGCCTTTGATTTCTTCTTTCCTACCCAAGCAGGTTATGGATGTCATTTTAGAAGCCAGACGTCCTAGCACTAGAAACTCTTATGCAGGAAAATGGAAAAGATTTTGTCCCTGGATGCAGGCTCAGGATTCTGATCCTCTTCTTCCGAACATTCCTTTAATTTTACTTTACTTGACAAATCTCTTACATAAGGGTCTCTCTTTCTTTTCCATTCAGATACATGCCTCTGCTATTTCTGCTCATTATAATACAGACCCTCCAATCTTTTCCCACCAGCTCATGAGACAGTTTCTCAGAGGAGCTAAGAACTTAAGACCTCCTAGATCTCCTCCCATTCTTGCTTGGGATCTCAACTATGTTTTGGAAAAACTAACCTTGCCTCTTTTTGAGCCTGCTGCCTCTTCTGACATCAGGTTTTTGTCTTGGAAGACAGCTATCCTGTTAGCCCTAACCTCTGCCAGGAGAGTTTCAGAGTTACAAGCTCTTATGGCTGTGGAACCTTATATTATTTTTCATCAAGACAGGGTGTCTTTGAGGACTAATCCTACCTTCATGCCTAAGGTGGTTTCCAAAGTGGCTTTAAATCAAACTATCCACTTGCCAACTTTTTCCCCACTCCTCAAAATAAAGGGAAAGGATCTTACATTCCTTGGATGTACACAGACAACTATGTTTTTACCTGGACAGAACCAAGGACATCAGAAAATCAGAACAATTGTTTGTTTCCTATGCTTCAAGTTCCCAAGGTAAAGCCATTTCAAAACAGACCATTTCTAAATGGATTGCTCATGGAATCAGATTTTGTTATTCTCACCATTGAAAGCAAATCCCAGGGAGTATACGGACTCATTCCACCAGAGCTGCTGCCACTTCTGCGGCCTTCCTCAGGGGAGTTCCTACCAAAGACATTTTGGAAGCTGCAACTTGAAGTTCGGTGCATACTTTTTCTAAGCACTACAATCTACCTCTCTACTCTAAGTCTAGGGCAGGCTTTGCCTCTGCAGTCTTGCAGGGCCTTTTAGCCACCCCTTCTTCTTTATGACCACCTCCCTTTCTTTCAGCTTTGGGATTCTACCCTACAGTCATGACTGCAACAGTGAAACACGATGAACATAGTACAGTTATGTACACCTACCATAAATGTAGATGTTCGAGTGTCTTCACTGTTGCAGTCTGCTCCTCCCTCCTGTCCCCTCTTATTTTTACTTTTGTGTGGTTCCTTTTTCACCATTCTTCTGAGGTGTATTTGCAAAGGATATGGGACCTTTCTCATTTTGGGACTCCTGACATCTGGGGCAAGAAAAACTGGAGAAGATGGCGTCGGCTGTCAGCTTTGTACTCCTGGCGCTCTGACGTCAGGGAGCATGGTTGAACAGCCGACACCGGACCCAGACTTTGGGATTCTGGCCGACCGAGGACTGCCTGCCAGCAGGGGAGAACCCCACAGTCATGACTGCAACAGTGAAGACACTCTAACATCTACATTTATTTTAGGTGTACACAACTGTACTTTGTCCACCTTAAATTCTGTGGTTAACTCCTCCATGCGACTTATATTTTATGCTGCGGATGGAGCGAGTAGAGCAGCGGGTTCCGGAGTTGCCTTGAGGCGCCACTCCTGAATGCGCTTATGTAATTTTGTGAAGTCATTCAAGTCTACTTTCACCAACGCCCTGTTTGATGGATGTCCTTCAAGGATGCATCTGCAGTCATAACATATGGGTTGTCCTGCCTCAGGCAGCCCTTCGGTCAGCCGGATTCCAAAGTCTGGGTCTGGCCTCGGCTGATGTCGCACTTTCCCCAAAGTCAGAGTGTCTGGGGTATAAAAGCATCAGCCGACGCCATTTTCCTCAGTCTTTCTTGCCGCGCGGTGCCCGAAGCAGAAGCTGTTCACAAGTGCTGGTCGGTCAGATCCAGAGATTTCAGCTACCGAAGACTTCGAAAAAAGCTAAGTACCCCGTTGGGGACTCTTTCTTGCCTCAGCCTATGTCAGACAAAGTAAATAATTGTTTAACTTGTGGGAAACAAATACCTCATAAGGATTTCCATTCTTACTGCCTTCCTTGCTTAGGCCCAGACCACGACGTATCGGCCTGTTTAGCCTGTGCCTCCTTCAACCGACGAACTCTTAGACGTCGGTCGGAGTTTGCAGTGGAGTTTTTTGAAGCCGCTTTTGCTTATAAAATGCCGTTGGAGACTCCGACTTCGCATATGGTTAAAAACGGGGAAAGGACCGACACTTCAGCGGCCAGCGGTTTCGGCTGAAACCACGGCTAGGTCTCATGAGTGTCTCCGGTTCGGCGAAACAGAGTCCTTGGCGATTCCTTCTTCCGAAACCATACTTCCGACCACCGAGGCCGAGGCCCGGCTGAGTCGGCTTCAGAACTACCTACCGCTAGTGTTCAGGAATTGTCCGACACCATACCTTTGGACATTTCTACCCTGCATGTGGGGCTGCTAGGCCCCAGCTATGTCCATTAAGGCCTTCTCTGGGGCTAAAGCTGCCAAACTTTCAAAAGCTTTACCTGCCAAATCTACACCCCAGAGGCCTTCCTCTAGTTCTCAGATCCTCAGCCTGGCTGAGGACCTTATCTCTTTAATTAGGGGTTCACAACCTCACCCAGACAGGGCCTCTCATCCTCCTCCAGACAAAAGGCCCGGGTCTGACCCCTCTGAACCCCACTCCTCAGATGATTCCACGGATGGATCTGAGTTGTCAGACCACCAGGAAAGGGCTTACTCGCCTTATGAGGATTCAGATGCAGAGGAATCTATCCCTTCGGCCTCCCCTCCTGAAGAGTTTTCCTTTGGGGAGACTTTACACTCCATGAGAGAGCACTTTCAATGGCAAGGTCAGGATTTCTCTGATTCTAGAAAAAGATTACGGACCTTTTTGCATTTGTCTCAGCATAGGCCCTTAGCTATACCTCCTGTTCTAAATGTAATTGATGATGTGTACAATGATGTCAGTACAGCCCCTGACACACTTCCTCCGGCCCCTGCCAAACCTGACAGATATTACAGGGTCCCGGATTCTCATTTCCATCTGTATAAAGCCCATTCTGCAGACCCAGAAACTATTTCTCAGGGCCCTAAAGGGGTTGCAGCCACTGCCAAAATCCCCTACCCTCTGAAAGAGAGTCTAGAGCTTTAGAGAGATGGGGTAAGAAGGTGTATACATCTGCAACTCTTTGTGTCAGGGCATTAAACTGTCAATTCCATATGATACAGTACCAAGAGTATTTGTTAGATGAACTGAATAAGAAACTTTCTTCTCCAGAACCCCTAGACCGTAAATCCCTTCAGGATTTGGTACATAACTCACAACAGGTTAGTAACCATTTCTTAAAATGTGGCTATGATGCACTGGAGGCTTCATTTAGATCAGCTATGACTGGGGCAGTTATTCGTAGGCATGCCTGGCTGAAGGAGCAATCTTTGCCAGACCATGTCAAAGTTAAACTCCTCGATGCTCCAATGGAGAAACAAAATTTATTTGGCTCCCCTGCTCAGGAGATTCTAAAAAAGGTTGAAGAAAAAGCAAAATCTGTGCAAACAGTTAAAGATTTCCTGCAAGTTCAACCACCGAGATTCAGCAGAAACTGGCCTACAAAGAATTGGTCCTTTCCAGACTCGGACAGAGCCCAGAGAGGCATGAACAGGCGCTCTAGAGGCAGAGGTCAATCGAAGGGCTCCTACAGAGGCCGTCAGTGGCAGCCTGCCAACCAGAGGAGTAGTGCAACAGCTACAACAACCACTACTACAGGACAGACTCAATGACTTGACTCTGATTCCGCCTACAAAGGATCAACTGGAAGCACCCTTGGGCGGAAAGCTGGCTTTATTCTCAAAAAACTGGCATTATATTACAAAGGATACATGAACATTGCAAATAATAGACAAAGGATACAGGTTTCACTTCCACACTTTGCCAAAAAGAAGCGGAATGCCAAACCTACCACCAAATCAGAAGTCAGAGGCTTTACAACAAATCAGCAATTTACTTCAGATGAAAGCTATAGAAAAGGTACCATGTTCAGAACAAGGCCAAGGATTTTACTCCAGGCTATTCCTTGTACCAAGAAAAGAAAATCAATGGAGGCCTATTCTCGACCTGTCCGCACTCAACACTTATCTCATTGTGCCAAAATTCAAAATGCTACAGCAACTTCTTCCCATGTTGGGCAAGGAGTCTTGGCTGGTGACTCTAGATCTCAAGGAGGCATACCTGCACGTCCCTATCTGACCAAGTTGCAGAAGACACCTCAGATTTCTTGCAGGATCAGAGCATTATCAATTCTCAGCATTGCCCTTTGGCTTATCTACTGCGCCCAGAGTATTCACGAAATGCCTGGCATCAGTAGTTGCACATTGCAGACTACAGGGAATTCAAATTTATCCATACCTGGACGACTGCCTAATACAAGTGGACAACAAGAAGAAATTGTTAAAGGACTTGGCCTATGCCATACACCTGTTACAGGCCTTGGGATACACAGTCAACATCCAAAAGTCAAGACTAGTACCATCCCAAAGGATCACCTTTTGGGTGCAGATCTGGACACAAACACCCAAATGGCCTTTCTCACAGAAGAAAAGCAAAACAACTTCCAGATTACTTCATGATTTTGACAAGACAAACTCAGCTTACTGCAAGGAAAATCCTGCAGGCCCTGGGTTACATGGCATCCTGCATAATTCTAATCCTACATGCCAGACTGCATATGAGGAAATTGCAATGGTACCTAAGGAGTGTATGGTCTCAACACAGTCACAGTTTAGAAACCATGATACCAATCATTCCATGCCTGCAAAAGGAATTCCTGTGGTGGGCTCAGGCCTGCCAGTCCAACAGAGGGTTGCCTTTCAACAAACCAAAAACAAGGCAGACCATCACCACAGACACTTCGGACCGAGGATGGGGAGCACACATGGAGGACAAATGCATCCAAGGCCTATGGCCTCAAGGGCAGCTAAGCATGCACATAAACCAAAAGGAAATGCTGGCAGTGAGGCATGCAATCGAGGCATTCAAACCCTTCCTCCAACAAGGACATCTGTTAATAAGGACAGACAACACCATGGTCATGTGGTACATAAACAAACTGGGAGGCACACATTCTTACCCGCTATGCCGGATGGCTATGAACCTGTGGGATTTATGCCTGAATCTCAATATCCAACTACAGGCCCAATTCATGCCAGGGAAAGAAAATGCACTGGCGGACAGCCTAAGCAGGACTACTATGGATGCACACAAATGGATGCTGCACCCAGACATCTTCAAACTCATAACAAAGACATGGGGAATGCCGGAGATAGATCTGTTCACCTCTCCACTCAACCATCAACTGAAGACATTCTGCTCAAGGACATACCACCCACAAGCTTGGAGTGTGGACTGACTCTCTTTCAGCTGGAAAGCCCTAACAGTATATGCCTTCCCACCTCTCCCATTGATGCACAAGGTTCTACTGAAAATCAGGGAGGAACAGCCAAAAGTGATACTAATAGCTCCGGACTGGCCAAGACAACACTGGTATCCACTATTGAGAAGCATGTCTCAGGCAAAATCATGGCCTCTCCCCCTATGGCCTCTTCTTCTAACGCAAAACAATTTCAAGACCCTGCATCCCAACTTGAAAACATTGCAGCTAACTGCCTGGAAAATTCCTTAAATCCCAATCAAACTATTTTATCTCAGAGGGTGAAGGACATTATCCTGGAGGCTCGCAGACCTTCCACAAGGAAGACATACTCAGCTAAATGGAAGAGATTTCTCATTTGGAGCACATCAAAGGGCACAGATGTCACAGTGGCAAACCTAGCACATATCCTAGAATATTTAGCAGAATTGTTCCACAATGGCCTGTCTTATTCTTCCATTAAGATTCATGCTTCAGCAATTTCAGCAGAATACAATGTGGACCCACCTATCTTCTCACACCCTCTCCTCAGACAATTTCTGAGAGGGATCAAAAATGTTAAACCTCCAATAAGACCACCTCTACCTGCCTGGGATCTCAACTTTGTGCTGGAAAAACTGACACTACCTCCTTTTGAACCAGCAGCATCAGCGGATCTACAGTTTCTATCTTGGAAAACTGCATTCCTTCTGGCAATCCCTTCAGCAAGAAGAGTATCTGAGTTACAAGCATTAATGGCAGTGCAGCCTTTTCTTATTTTCCACCAGGACAGAGTGTCACTAAGAACCAATCCTACTTTTATGCCAAAGGTGGTTTCTAGGGTATCCTTGAACCAAGCTATTCACTTGCCTACATTCTTCCGTAATCCACAGAATAAGGGGGAAAAACTTTTGCACACCCTGGATATACACATACAACTACGCTACTACTTGGACAGAACAAAAACTAGCAGAAAAACTGACCAACTATTTGTAGCATATGCAACTGGGGTGCAAGGAAGAGCAATTTCCAAACAGACAATTTCAAAATGGATAGGAAATTGCATTCGCTTTTCCTTTCATGGAAAGACAGTTCCTGAAAATATCAGGCCTCACTCCACAAGGGCCACGGCCACCACTACAGCCTTCCTACGAGGGGTGGCTACCAAGGACATTTTAGAAGCTGCTACTTGGACCTCCGTGCATACATTTGCCAAGCATTACAATCTACCTTTATACTCTAGATCCAGAGCAGGGTTTGCAACTGCAGTCCTGCAGAGGATCTTAACTACACCATTCTTTTCTTAGTACCTCCTCCCCCAGATTGGCTATGGTATTCTACCCATATGTTATGACTGCAGATGCATCCTTGAAGGACATAGTACAGTTTTGTACCTACCATAAATGTAGATGTCCGATAGGTATGCATCTGCAGTCAGGTTTACCCTCCCTCCTACCCCTCTGTGGTATTCCTAGGGTACTTACCCCTCTTTTAGCTAGCTGGGGGAATCTATTATGGTGTATTTGTTTGTATTTACATGTATATATATATATATATATATATATAATTTTGCAAATGTTTGGAAAATTATTGCATTTATCCAAATTTAGCCTTCCTAGAGGGCACCTGGCATCTGAGGCAAGAAAAACTGAGGAAAATGGCGTCGGCTGATGTTTTTATACCCCAGATGCTCTGACGTCGGGGAAAGTGCGACATCAGCCGAGGCCAGACCCAGACTTTGGAATCCGGCCGACCGAAGGGCTGCCTGAGGCAGGACAACCCATATGTTATGACTGCAGATGCATACCTATCGGACATCTACATTTATGGTAGGTACAAAACTGTACTTTCCTCATTGTTTGATTCCAAAGTGAAGGATGCTCACTTGGTGTGAGCAAGAAGGAAAGACGCTTTCTGCCATGGGAGTGCATTTTACTGTCCCTTCCAGACCATACCCCAAGGGTCAAAGGGGCAGAAAAATGTGGTTCAAGAAGTCCCAAAGGATCTTTCCTGACACACACGGTGAATCCTCCTTCAGAGGCAGAGGAGGAAACAGCAGATGTTGCCGTAGAGGCAGGGGCGGTCCGCAGTACCAACAAGGCCGTGATTCCTTTCGAGGACTGCCTTAACAGCACTCCTGATGTGGAACCCAACTGCGCTTCTCTGGGGCTGGTCAGGGTTCGCATTTCTTTCTACCAAGAAGCCTGGCTAAATGTCACCCAAGACAAGTGGGTACAAAGAGTTGTTACCAGAGGCTATATCATACCCTTTTCCCTATCACCATTTGTTCCCAAAAGGATCCCAGATGTACTGCCCAATCACAGGGATCAGTCAGCTGTGGAGATAAATAAGTTGTTCGCAAAAAGAGTCATCCAGCCCATTCCAGCAGACCAGATAGGATACGGAACTTACTCCAGGTTCTTTTTAGTTCCAAAACGAACTGAATATTGGAGGCCAATATTGGACCTCAGCAGTTTAAACAAATCCATGAAGAAGGACAAGTTTTGGATGGTAACTCTGCAGTTGATACTCCCTTTGTTAGGGAAAGACTATTGGATGTGCTCTCTAGATCTCCAAGGCGCCTACTTCCATATAAAAATGGACAAGGTGTCCAGAAGTCATTTACGCTTCTGGCTGGGAGCTAGTCATTATCAGTTTCGTGCTCTGCCCTTTTGTCTCACCACAGCCCCCATGGTGTTCACCAAATGCATGGCAGTAGTGACAGCTCACCTGAGACGTCAAGGATTCCAGGTGTTTGCGTATTTGGCCGACTGGCTCCTGACTGCCCCCACCAGGCGTCTACTCATCCAATACAGTAATGCCACGATTCAACTTTGTGCTGAGTTAGGGATCTCCATAAACTTGAAAAAATTTGCATTATTGCCCTCTCAATCTGTGATTTTTTTTTTATAGGTGCAGAGGTAGACACAGTGAACATGACAGCTTGTCTCCCCGCCGAAAGGGCACAGAACTTAATCTCCCAAGTTCAACTTTCTCTCCCTTTGCAAAAAGTCAAAGTGAAGTGGGTTCGGCTTCCACAATTCTTTTGGTACCATTAGCCAGGCTGCACATGAGAATTCTCCAGTGGCTTCTGTTTTCCCAGTGGTCCTTCCAATTTCTCCCACCGAGTCATCCTATCCTGCTGACGGAATCATGCAAGAAGGACCTTCGTTGATGGATAGATCCCAGTCGATCACGGGTGCCCCCTTTGTTCCAGCCGAACCCATTGCCACTGTGACCACGGATGCCTTCCAGATCGGGTGGGGGGGGCAATATCTTGGCAGGACTGTCCAAGGCACATGGCAAGAATACGAGGCTCATCTGCATGTCAATGTTCTGGAGATGAGGGCGGTGCTTCTGGCGTTGCAAGCACTTCAAGACCTTCTTCCTCTAGGGACAGTTGCAATACAATCAGGCAACATGCCGGTGATTTGGTATATCAACAAACAGGGCGGTACCAGATCTTACCCACTCTGTTTGGGAATGGGCAAATTCTTCCCAGCGCTTTCTGGTTGCAAAGCACATTCCAGGGACAACCAATGTGATATCCGACAAGCTCAGCCTGGCAATCCTAATGCCTCACGAGTGGTCTCTGAAACAGGAAACAGTGGATCAAATTTTCCGGAAATGGGGACAGCCTTGCTGTGACCTTTTTGCCTGCCCAGTCAATACCAAATGCAGTAGCTATTTTTCCTTCATTCCTCCTCCGGGGGAGTCTCCCAGAGATGCTCTGGCTCATGATTGGTCCATGGAACTTCTGTATGCTTTTCCTCCAATCCCTCTCATTTCCAAAGTGATTAAGAAAGCCAGTCAGCTGGGAAGCAAGTTGATCCTCATTGCTCCTTACTGGCCTCATCAGGTCTGGTTCCCTTTCCTCGAGCCCCTCCTCCTGGATGATCCTTGGATTCTTTACCCATCTCCAGACCTATTGACTCACATGTCAAGTTTGCTACACCCCTCAATCCACACCCTCAAATTGACAGCGTGGCTGCTCCAGTTCCATCCATAGTCAGGCTTCATGATGTGTCATCTTCATTGTCACATTTTTGTGTCTTCCCATAAACCTTCAACTAGGAGGCTGTATGGCGGTAAATGGAAAAGATTTTCTATTTGGGCACAGAAAATGAATGTAGATCCATACACTGCTTCTATCCCTGTGATTCTGAATTTTCTTTCCGAGCCTTTTCAACAAGTATCTGCCGCTGCCACTATTGGTGATTTCTCATTTTCATTTAGGTCTTCCTGATATCAATTTAATGTCTCATTAGCTATGCAAGACCTTTTTGAAAGGGGCCACTCGATTGAGACCACCTCTGCAAGAACCAGTGGCTTCTTGGGATTTAAATTTTGTGTTGTCCAAATTGACTTCTTAACACTTTGAACCTTCCCACTCAACTTCTCTAAAATTTTTGTCTTGGAAGACCATGTTTTTGGTAGCTATCACATCAGCTAGACTGGTATCGGAGCTACAGTCCTTGTCTTTTAAGCCTCCGTATTTGATTTTTCACAAAGATAGGGTGTCACTACATACTAATTCCTCCTTTGTCCCCAAAGTTTGTTTTAATGCTACTTTAAACCAATCTGTAGAACTCCCAGTTTTCTTCCCTAAGCACTGTAATGCAGCTGAATACCGTTTTCATCAGCTAGACGTTCATAGACAACTATGTTTTTATCTACAGCAGACTAAGATTTTTAGGAAATCAGATGAATTGTTCATTTCCTTTTCTGACTCTAGATTGGGCTTACCAGTTTCTAAAGTGACACTGTCTATTTGGATTTCCAGTTGTATAGCCTTTATCTGTAGCTCAGAAGGCAAACTTTTACCCTACAGGATCAAGGCTCATTGTACCAGGTCACCATCTATCTCTGCAGCCTTTCCAGCCAGGGTACCTTTTGATAATATTTGTGCAGCAGCTGCGTGGGCTTCCCCTCACACTTTTATTACACATTACAAATTGGATTGGCATCCAGGGGTAGAGCATCCTTTGGTTCTACGGTGCTCAAGAGTATTTTCCTATGAGCCACCCAATAATAAGGCGCTAGGGATGCTGTCCCATATGTAAAATTGAAGGTGAGATTGGACTACCTAACATAAAGAAGTTATGTACTCACCATAACGTTCCATGTTGGTAGTCCATCTCACCCTTCATTTTTACCAACCCACCCTCCTGCCCCCATCCTGGAAGATCAGGAAGTAATAACTTGGTTGCCTTTGGTTGGAGACCCTTTAGTATTGGTTGTTTTTATCATTGTTATAGTGAGCAGCAAACAAGATCTGGGGATTGTATTGGTACACCATGGGATTCTTGCTTGGCCATGAGCCAACCAGAAGTCTTCCAGTTTGTAAATCAGCCGAGTTGGAGCCAAAGATCGGTATGTAAAAATGAAGGGTGAGATGGACTACCAACATGGAACGTTATGGTGAGTACATAACTGCTTCTTTTTCCTCACTGTCGCCATATATATATGTGTGTGTGTGTGTATGTATATATATATATATATATATATATATATATATGTGTGTGTGTGGATATATATATATATATATATATATATGTGTGTGTGTGGATATATATATATATATATATATATATATATATATATATATATATATATATGTGTGTGTGTGTGTTTGTGTATATATATATATATATATATATATATATATATACACACTCACACACATACATATATATATATATATATATATATATAT